>NC_092176.1:46882603-47158968 GCF_045791955.1 Oncorhynchus clarkii lewisi | reverse complement strand
TAGTATGTATAGTATTATGCAGTATGTGTAGTATGAGTTGTATGTATAGTAGTATGTAATATGAAATGTATGCCTGGTTTGGGTAGTATGAGTAGTATTACAGTATAAGTAGTATTATGTAATATGTGTAGAATGAGTAGAATGACTGGTATTATGTCGTATGTGCAGTATGAGTAGTATTATGTCTTGTAGTAAGAGTAGTATGTGAAGTAGTATGTGTAGTACATGTTGTATTATGTAGCATGTGTAATATGAGTAGTATTACGTAGTATGTTTAATTTGTGTAATATGAGTAGTATTCAGCAGTATGTGTAGCATTGTAGCATGTGTAATATATGTAGTATGTATAGTATTATGTATCATGTGTAGTATTATGTAGTATGTATAGTATTATGTAGCATGTGTAATATATGTAGTATGTATAGTATTATGTAGCATGTGTAGTATTATGTAGTATGAGTAGTATGATGTAGTATGAGTAGTATGTGTAATATGGTGTATGAGTAGTATGAGTATGAGTAGTATTATGTAATATGTGTAATATGAGCACAGTACAGTAATTTGAGTAGTGTTCAGTAGTATTATTAGTATTTAGTAATATGAGTAGTATTCAGTAGTATTATATAGTATGTGTAGTATTATATAGTATGTGTAATATTCAGTAATATGAGTAGTAGTATTACGTAGTATCACTAGTAGTATTACGTAGCATGCATAGTATTATGTAGTATGTAGTATTATGTAGTATGAGTAGCATGACATAGCATGAGTAGTATTATGTTGTATGAGTAGTATGTTGTATGAGTAGTAGAGTGTGTAGTACGAATAGTATTATATAGCATGATATAGTTTTATGTAGTATTATGTAGTATGAGTAGTATTATGTAGCATGCATAGTATTATATAGCATGAGTAGTATTATGTAGTGTGCATAGTATTACATAGTATGAGTAGTATTACGGTGTATGAGTAGTATTGTGTAGTATGAGTAGTATTATATAGCATGCGTGTGATTACGTAGTATTACGTAGTATGATTGGTAGTATGTATTATGTGTAGTATTATATGGTATTACGTAGTATGAGTAGTATTATGTTTTTCGAGTAGTATTATGTTGTACGAGTAGTATTATGTTGTACGAGTAGTATTATGTTGTATGAGTAGCAGAGTGTGTTGTGTGAGTAGTATTATATAGCATGAGTAATATTATGTAGCATGATTAGTTTTATGTAGTATGTGTAGTATGAGTAGAATTATGTAGTATGAGTAGTATTATGATGTATGAGTAGTATTATGTTGTATGTGTAGTAGAGTGTGTAGTATGAGTAATATTATATAGCATGAATTGTTTTATGTAGTATTATGTAGTATGTGTAGTATTATATAGTATGAGTAGTCTTATGTAGTATGTGTAGTATTATGTAGTATGAGTAGGATTATATAGTACGAGTAGAATTATGCGTAGCATGAGTTGTATTATGTAGTATGAGTAGTACTATATAGTATGAGTAGTATGAACAGTATTGTGTTATGTAGTATGTGCAGTATTATGTAGTAGAGTGTAGTGTGTGTAGTATGTATAGTAGAAGGTGTAGTATGAGTAGTGTTATGTAGCGGAGTAGTATTATGTAGTATGAGTAGTACTATATAGTATGAGTAGTGTGTGTGGTATGAACAGTATTATGTTACGTAGTACGTGCAGTATTATGTAGTATAGTGAAGTGTGTGTAGTATGTATAGTAGAAGGTGTAGTATGAGTAGTGTTATGTCGCAGAGTAGTATGAGTAGTATAGTATGCATAGTATAATGTGCAGTATTAGGCAGTATGATGTAGAATGTGTAGTATGAATAGTAGTGTATAGTATTATGTAGCATGTGTAGTATGAGTAGTCTTATGTAGTATGTATAGTATAATGTGTAGTATGTGTAGTATTATGTAGTATGAATATTATTGTGTAGTATTATGTAATATGTGTAGTATGAACATTATTGTGTAGTATTATGTAGTATGTGTAGTATGAGCATGATTGTGTAGTATTATGTAATATGTGTAGTATGAACATTATTGTGTGGTATTATGTACTATGTGTAGTATGAACATTATTGTGTAGTATTATGTAGTATGTGTAGTATGCGTAGTATTATGTAGTATGAGTTGTATGGTGTTGTATTACGTAGTATGTATAGTAGAATGTGTAGTATGAGAAGTATGAGTAGTATTATGCAATATGTGTAGTAGAGCAGTATTATGTAGGGTAGTATGTGTAGTATTAGTAGTTTGTGTAATTTGGGGATCATGTGACTGAAGCTGTCCTATAGTGTAGACCATGTTCATTCTTGAGTTTTTGGGGAAGCATGTTTAAATGATCACACTAAAACAAATGGGACATTTTGCAACACTGATTTGGAATTGAACTGATCAGAACCCTGATGTCGTCCACCAACTAACAACCGGATGTTCCGGCTGGAGACAGGCCAGAGTGTGATAAAAGCTCTGCCATTGATTAGTTGTGTCTGGTTTCAGTGCAGAGCAGAGTGGAGAGGACAGAACACATCACTGGAGTGGCCCTTGTAGCTGTGTGTGTGTGTGTGTGTGTGTGTGTGTGTATGTATGTGTACCTTGAGGTCAAAGGGTGTGTATGTGTACCTTGAGGTCAAAGGGTGTGTACGTGTAACTTAGAGGTCAAAGTGTGTGTATGTGTACCTTGAGGTCAAAGTGTGTGTATGTGTACCTTGAGGTCAAAGTGTGCAATGTGTTTGGAGTGTAGGTAGTGGACTCCGTCCAGAATCTGTTTGAGGAACTCAGTAGCCTCCTCTTCTGTTAGGGACTCCTTCTCTGCTAGCAAATTAAACAGTTCTCCACCAGCCACCCTAGAGGAGAGGAGGAGGAGAGGAGATCTTAGACAATACCTAATGTAGATACAATAAGCTAACAGCAGGCACTTCTATCAACCTAAGGCTTACTTCAGCCAATACCAACGAGTGGGTAACAACACATCAGTGCCATGAAGAAGGCAAGTGACAAAACTAGCACAGCTTGCAGTGACACCGGAGACGGCGTCATCGTGGCCGTGACACCGGACCGCTGGTCCTTTTCCTCGCGAGGAGGTGAGAGCAGAAGTCCAACCCTTCACCAGACAACCCTACACCAGACAACCCTACACCAGACAACCCTTCACCAGACAACCCTTCACCAGACAACCCTTCACCAGACAACCCTTCACCAGACAACCCTTCACCAGACAACCCTTCACCAGACAACCCTTCACCAGACAACCCTTCACCAGACAACCCTTCACCAGACAACCCTTCACCAGACAACCCTTCACCAGACAACCCTTCACCAGACAACCCTTCACCAGAGTCTAAAGAGATGGAGGCCATGAGGACAACCCTTCACCAGAGTCTAGAGAGATGGAGGCCATGAAGACAACCCTTCAGAGTCTAGAGAGATGGAGGCCATGAAGCCAACCCTTCCCCAGAGTCTAGAGAGATGGAGGCCATGAAGACAACCCTTCACCAGAGTCTAGAGAGATGGAGGCCATGAAGACAACCCTTCACCAGAGTCTAGAGAGATGGAGGCCATGAAGACAACCCTTCACCAGAGTCTAGAGAGATGGAGGCCATGAAGACAACCCTTCACCAGAGTCTAAAGAGATGGAGGCCATGAAGACAACCCTTCACCAGAGTCTAAAGAGATGGAGGCCATGAAGACAACCCTTCACCAGAGTCTAGAGAGATGGAGGCCATGAAGACAACCCTTCACCAGAGTCTAGAGAGATGGGGGCCATGAAGACAACCCTTCACCAGAGTCTAGAGAGATGGGGGCCATGAGGACAACCCTTCACCAGAGTCTAGAGAGATGGAGGCCATGAAGACAACCCTTCACCAGAGTGTACACTGGAATATATTACCTTTGGCACAGTTTATTTGACACATATATTGCCTTTTTATAAAACATTAGCGAATCACTGAGTAATGATTCAGTGAAGTGGCACTACTTGGGTCCTGGTCAAAAGGACCTAGGGCTCCATTTGGGATGACGACATGGTGCTCTCAGACTGGTGGCTGATATAGCAGGTCACTGTAATGACTACATTGTTGATGTTTTCCACCCTAAAAAAAAAGAGGATGGAAACAAGGTAGGAGGTAGCAGCCAACTGCAGAGGAAGCTGTGACAGGATAATAACACACTCAGCCAATCACAACACAGCGTTCAGTCACTTGACCACAAGTTGCCAAAACAACCTGTTTTTTTTGTTTTACGCTGGAACAGACTGGATATAGGGACTGGGTATAGGGACTGGGCATAGGGACTGGGCATAGGGACTGGATATAGGGACTGGGTATAGGGACTGGGTATAGGGACTGGGTATAGGGACTGGGTTTAGGGACTGGGTATAGGGACTGGGTATAGGGACTGGGTTTAGGGACTGGGTATAGGGACTGGGTATAGGGACTGGGTATAGGGACTGGATATAGGGACTGGATATAGGGACTGGATATAGGGACTGGGTATAGGGACTGGGTATAGGGACTGGGTATAGGGACTGGATATAGGGACTGGATATAGGGACTGGGTATAGGGACTGGGTATAGGGACTGGATATAGGGACTGGATATAGGGACTGGATATAGGGACTGGGTATAGGGACTGGGTATAGGGACTGGGTATAGGGACTGGATATAGTGACTGGGTATAGGGACTGGATATAGGGACTGGGTATAGGGACTGGGTATAGGGACTGGATATAGGGACTGGGTATAGGGACTGGGTATAGGGACTGGGTATAGGGACTGGATATAGGGACTGGGTTTAGGGACTGGGTATAGGGACTGGGTATAGGGACTGGGTATAGGGACTGGATATAGGGACTGGATATAGGGACTGGGTATAGGGACTGGATATAGGGACTGGGTATAGGGACTGGGTATAGGGACTGGGTATAGTGACTGGATATAGGGACTGGGTATAGGGACTGGATATAGGGACTGGGTATAGGGACTGGGTATAGGGACTGGGTATAGGACTGGGTATAGGGACTGGATATAAAACATTGGAAAGATTGGGACATGTTGCACAGGATCAATGGCATCAGTTTGACCCGTTTTAAGGAAAGGAAAAGCTGAGAAAACGATGAAACACGTTTCTGATAAGACTTCAGTTGGTCTTGGGTGCATTATGTGGTTGAAATACTGTCTACTTGGATAACAGTGTCAAAGATAACAAGTTACACACACTTTCTCAAGAGATTATCTTGGTAGAAGCCCTGGTAGAAACCCCACCTTCCATTGGTCTTTGGCACAGCGTATTGTAGTGGTACTGATGTGGTAACATCATTCACAGTGCTTAGATTTGACCTGTAATGGATTCTTCAAGCCAGAGAGTCCAGGTTAAAGCAGCCCCAACCATAACACTAGTTCACAAACTGGTTCTGATGAGAAAGCACCCCTAACTATGGCCTCAACCTTGATCTGTAACCAGTCTGGTCATTGGTTGTTGGGCGTCAAGAGGTCAGGGCGTCAGGGGGTCGGGCATCAGGCGTCAGGGGGTCGGGCGTCAGGGGGTCGGGCGTCAGGGGGTCGGGCGTCAGGGGGTCAGGCGTCATGGGGTCGGGCGTCAGAGGGGTCGGGCGTCAGGGGGTCGGGTGTCAGGGGGTCGGGTGTCAGGCGTCAGGGGCTCGGGCGTCAGAGGGGTCAGGGTACTCACAGTTCTAGTATGAGGATGACATCAGTCTTGTTCTCGAACACGTCGTGTAGCGTGATGGTGTTAGGGTGTTCAATCTCCTTCAGAATGCTGACCTCCCTCTCGATGTCTTCCCGGGTCACGCCACGCCGGCTCGACTTGCTCCGTCGCTTACGGATGAACTTAGCGGCATACTCCAGGCCAGAGCTAAGTTCACGACATTTCTTTACCACCGCAAACTGACCACTGCAGGACAAGGGGAGAGGAGATGGTCATAGAGTTAGACAGATAGAAACACACTGTTCACCATGAAATTAGTCTCAGATATAGTCTCAGTTATAGTCTCAGTTATAGTCTCAGTTATAGTCTCAAACTGACCACTGCAGGACAAGGGAGAGGAGATGGTCATAGAGTTAGACAGATAGAAACATACTGTTCACCATGAAATTAGTCTCAGATATAGTCTCAGATATAGTCTCAGTTAGTCTCAGTTAGTCTCAGTTAGTCTCAGTTAGTCTCAGTTAGTCTCAGTTAGTCTCAGTTATAGTCTCAAACTGACCACTGCAGGACAAGGGGAGAGGAGATGGTCATAGAGTTAGACAGATAGAAACATACTGTTCACCATGAAATTAGTCTCAGATATAGTCTCAGTTAGTCTCAGTTAGTCTCAGATATAGTCTCAGTTAGTCTCAGTTATAGTCTCAAACTGACCACTGCAGGACAAGGGGAGAGGAGATGGTCATAGAGTTAGACAGATAGAAACATACTGTTCACCATGAAATTAGTCTCAGATATAGTCTCAGTTAGTCTCAGTTATAGTCTCAGTTAGTCTCAGTTAGTCTCAGTTAGTCTCAGTTAGTCTCAGATATAGTCTCAGTTAGTCTCAGTTATAGTCTCAGTTAGTCTCAGTTAGTCTCAGATATAGTCTCAGTTAGTCTCAGTTAGTCTCAGATAAAGTCTCAGCTATGGTCTCAGCTCAGTAAGTCTCAGTTATAGTCTCAGCTATGGTCTCAGCTCAGTTAGTCTCAGTTATAGTCTCAGCTATAGTCTCAGCTCTGTTATAGTCTCAGCTATAGTCTCAGCTCTGTTATAGTCTCAGCTCAGTAAGTCTCAGTTATAGTCTCAGCTATGGTCTCAGCTCAGTTAGTCTCAGTTATAGTCTCAGCTATAGTCTCAGCTCTGTTATAGTCTCAGCTCAGTAAGTCTCAGCTATAGTCTCAGCTATGGTCTCAGCTCAGTTATAGTCTCAGCTATAGTCTCAGCTATGGTCTCAGCTCAGTTATAGTCTCAGCTCAGTTATAGTCTCAGCTCAATTATAGTCTCAGCTCAATTATAGTCTCAGTTAGTCTCAGTTATAGTCTCAGCTCTGTTATAGTCTCAGTTATAGTCTCAGCTCAGTAAGTCTCAGTTATAGTCTCAGCTATGGTCTCAGCTCAGTTAGTCTCAGTTATAGTCTCAGCTATAGTCTCAGCTCTGTTATAGTCTCAGCTCAGTAAGTCTCAGCTATAGTCTCAGCTATGGTCTCAGCTCAGTTATAGTCTCAGCTATAGTCTCAGCTATGGTCTCAGCTCAGTTATAGTCTCAGCTCAGTTATAGTCTCAGCTCAATTATAGTCTCAGCTCAATTATAGTCTCAGTTAGTCTCAGTTATAGTCTCAGCTCTGTTATAGTCTCAGTTATAGTCTCAGCTCAGTAAGTCTCAGTTATAGTCTCAGCTATGGTCTCAGCTCAGTTAGTCTCAGTTATAGTCTCAGCTATAGTCTCAGCTCTGTTATAGTCTCAGCTATAGTCTCAGTTATAGTCTCAGCTCAGTTATAGTCTCAGCTATAGTCTCAGCTATAGTCTCAGCTATAGTCTCAGCTCAGCTATAGTCTCAGCTCAGCTATAGTCTCAGCTCAGTTATAGTCTCAGATATGGTCTCAGATATAGTCTCAGATATACTCAGTTATAGTCTCAGCTCAGTTATAGTCTCAGATATGGTCTCAGATATAGTCTCAGATATAGTCTCAGTTATAGTCTCAGATATAGTCTCAGTTATAGTCTCAGCTCAGCTATAGTCTCAGCTCAGCTATAGTCTCAGCTCAGCTATAGTCTCAGCTCAGCTATAGTCTCAGCTCAGCCATAGTCTCAGCTCAGCTATAGTCTCAGCTCAGTTATAGTCTCAGCTATAGTCTCTGCTCAGCTATAGTCTCAGCTCAGCTATAGTCTCAGCTCAGCTATAGTCTCAGCTCAGCTATTGTCTTAGTTATAGTCTCAGCTCAGCTATAGTCTCAGCTCAGCTATAGTCTCAGCTATAGTCTCAGCTCAGCTATAGTCTCAGCTCAGCTATAGTCTCAGCTCAGCTATAGTCTTAGTTATAGTCTCAGCTCAGCTATAGTCTCAGCTCAGCTATAGTCTCAGCTCAGCTATAGTCTTAGTTATAGTATCACCAGATTCAATGATTTATCACCTCACTTATAGGGAAGGTCATAGCACTTACAAAAATGACTGATTGGCTGAGCAAAACTAATAATACAAATATTGTGGGAGCTGTTTTGTTAGACTTCAGTGCAGCTTTTGACATCACAATCTGCTGCTGGAAAAACGAGTGTTATGGCTTTACATGGGGGGGGGGGGGGGGGGGGGGGGGGTGTTGTATCTAGTGTGTGTATTTCTTTGTTGGCCTGGTATGGTTCCCATCAGAGGTAGCTGTTTAGCGTTGTCTCTGATTGGGGATCATATATAGGCAGCAATTTCTTCTTTATTGTTTTGTTATTCGGTTCTCTTCAAATAAAATCGACGCTGAGCTTTGGTCTGAGTATGATTACAACGACGATCGTGACACTTCATCACTACTTGTATTTATGAGAGGTATTGATTGACATGTTGAATGCACCAAGTTGTCTGTTTAAACTACTGGCGCACAGCTCAGACACCCATGCATACCCCACAAGACATGCCACCAGAAGTCTCTTCACAGTCCCCAGTCCAGAAGAGACTATGGGAGGGGCACAGTACTACATTCAGCCATGGTTGCGATGGGAAGGAGGAGGATACAGGGATGTACAGTTGAAGTCGGAAGTTTACATACACTTAGTCATTAAAACTAGTTTTTCAACCACTCCACAAATTTCTTGTTAACAAACTATAGTTTTGGCAAGTCGGTTAGGACATCTACTTTGTGCATGACAAGACATTTTTCCAACATTTGTTTACAGACAATTTATTTCACTTATAATTCACTGTATCACAATTCCAGTGGGTCAGAAGTTTACATACACTAACTGGACTGTGCCTTTAAACAGCTTGGACAATTCCAGAAAATGATGTCATGGCTTTAGAAGCTTCTGATAGGCTAATTGACATCATTTGAGTCAATTGGAGGTGTACCTGTGGATGTATTTCAAGGCCTACCTTCAGACTCAATGTCTCTTTGCTTGACATTATGGAAAAATCGAAAGAAATCAGCCAAGAACTCAGAAAATAAATTGTAGACCTCCACAAGTTTGGTTCCTCCTTGGGAGCAATTTCCAAACGCCTGAAGGTACCACGTTCATCTGTACAAACAATAGTACGCAAGTATAAACACAATGGGACCACACATCCTTCGTTCTGTCTCCTGGAGATGAATGTACTTTGCTGTGAAAAGTGCAAATCAATCCCAGAACAGCAGCAGAGGACCTTGCGAAGATGCTGAAGGAAACAGGTACAAAAGTATCTATATCAACAGTAAAACAAGTCCTATATCGACATAACCTGAAAGGATGCTCAGCAAGGAAGAAGCCACTGCTCCAAAACTGTCATAGAAAAGCCAGACTACGGTTTGCAACTGCACATGGGGACAAAGATCGTACTTTTTGGAGAAATGTCCTCTGCTCTAATGAAACAAAAATAGAACTGTTTGGCCATAATGACCATCGTTATGTTTGGAGGAAAGAGGGGGAGGCTTGCAAGCCGAAGAACACCATCCAAACCGTGAAGCACGAGGGTGGCAGCATCATGTTGTGGGGGTGCTGGTGCACTTCACAAAATAGCTGGCATCATGAGGGAGGAAGATTATGTGAATATATTGAGGCAACATCAAGACATCAGTCAGGAAGTTAAACCTTGGTCGCAAATGGGTCTTCCACATGGACAATGACCCCAAGCATACTTCCAAAGTTGTGGCAAAGTGGCTTAAGGAAAACAAAGTCAAGGTATTGGAGTGGCCATCACAAAGCCCTGACCTCAATCCTATAGAAAATATGTGGGCAGAACTGAAAAAGTGTATGCGAGCAAGGAGGCCTACAAACCTGACTCAGTTACACCAGCTCTGTCAGAAGGAATGGGCCAAAATTCACCCAACTTATTGTGGGAAGCTTGTGGAAGGCTAACCAAAATGTTTGACCCAAGTTAAACAATTTAAAGGCAATGCTACCAAATACTAATTGAGTATGTAAACTTCTGACCCACTGGGAATGTGATGAAAGAAATAAAAAGCTGAAATAAAACATTTTCTCTACTATTATTCTGACATTTTACATTCTTAAAATAAAGTGGTGAATCTAACTGACCTAAAACAGGGACTTTTTAAAAGGATTAAATGTCAGGAATTGTGAAAAACTGAGTTTAAAACCTCTTACTTCTACCCCCTCCTTTTTCGAACATTCTGTTAAAAATCGCGCAACTTTTCAGCGTCCTGCTACTCATGCCAGGAATATAGTATATGCATATGATTAGTATGTGTGGATAGAAAACACTCTGAAGTTTCTAAAACTGATTAAATCACGGCTGTGACTATAACAGATTGTGTGTTTCATTGAAAAACGCAAGAAAAACTGCTCTCTGAAAGCTAAAAATAATTTCCATAAGTCACTTTCATGGGTTGTTAAAAGGGGACAAAATTTAATATCGACCTGCATGCAATTCATACAGATTCCACACGATGTCGCCATTGTCGTCATTTTCAATGGAATTTTTTGTTGGAAAATCCAACTATCTGGATTCCGTTTCTTCCGGTCTCCACCAGGATGTTTTCAATGTGCACATTGGCAGCCATTGATTTGCAGACGAGGAGCGATTGAATATACATCGCCCTGTAATCATTTTGATAGATTATAAACGTTTACTAATACCTAAAGTTGGATTACAAAAGTATTTCGAAGTGTTTTGTGAAAGTTTATCGTCAACTTTTTTAATTTTAAAAAATGACGCAGCGTTTAAAAACGATGTTTTTTTCTGAATGACACAGCTTCCATAGAAAGCTATTTTGGGTATATATGGGCCGATTTAAACGAAAAAAAGACCCAATAGTGATGTTTATGGGGCATATAGGAGTGCCAAGAAAGAAGCTCGTCAAAGGTAATGAATGTTTTATATTTTATTTCTGCGTTTTGTGTAGCGCCGGATAAGCAAAGTCTTTGTTTACGTCGCATTCAGGCATTTTGAGGTGTTGCATGCTATCAGATAATAGCTTCTCATGCTTTCGCCGAAAAGCATTTTAAAAATCTGACTTGTTGGCTAGGTTCACAACGAGTGTAGCTTTAATTCAATACCCTGCTTGTGACTTTTGATTAAGGTTTGAGTTTTAACGAGTACATTTAGCATTTAGCGTAGCGCATTTGCATTTCCAGGTGTCTACTTGAGACATCTGCGTCTCAAGTAGGAGCAAGAAGTTAAATGTAATTGGCTAAGGTGTATGTAAACTTCCGACTTCAACAGTACAGGCCTTTCTCATGTTAATAGGAGCAGCAGTTGGTTCCCCAGAAGCTGCAGGCAGAGACCAGATTTTAGAAGAGACAAGGGAGGAGACTAGGGAGAGGCCTGCATGTCAATATGCTCTGAGAGGAACTGACATTCAAGTACACGATGAAACGGACTCAACTGTAAGACCGTATTTCAATCTCTCCTTCCTCATTAATTCATTAACCACTGTTTGTCTGACTGTAGAGAGCTGCATTCCCGTGGGCAACTGGCGTGACCTGCGGGCCCCGACATGCTGCGCGCAGGTGTGAGGTGGTCAGAGAAACTTCTAGATGAAAATATATTTTAGTCCCGCAGATTATTTTGAACATTTGTCTTTGTATGTGTTACTTAATGTAGTAAAGCATTATGCACAAACTAACATGATAATTCTGTATGTTGCAGACCAATGATTAAAATATATTTGAAGAGTATTAAAAAGGGGTAAGCCGTTAGTGACACTGACGGAGTTGACAGGATACTCAAAACAGACATATTTTTGCCTCTAAAAAAATAAATGTTCAATACAAGTCACTATAAAATTGATGATGTTTAGGTCAATCTCACCACGTATTTGGTCCATACCTGTAGCATCAGCTGGTAGAAACCCCCTCTCTCTAATACTACCCAGAGCAGCTGGCCCATCTAGCATATATCACAGTAGAATAGCATATCATTTTTATCTTTGCCTTGTGGCAATATTTAACTCATTGAAATGTGAATTATAGATCTGTAATTCTCAATGAAAGCCAGTCTAAGAATAGGTAGATCGGTTCTGTGTGTTTTTTCTATGCTTCCCTTTCTTAGGTTTTGTGTCTTTTATTTTCGTTTTTTTACACCAGCTTCAAACAGCTGAAACAACAATATTTCTGGTAATGGAAAATATATTTCACAGTGGTTTAGAAGGTATATTGATTCTTTACACGACACTCTATTTTTTCACATCAACTGAAATTAGGCAAACTATTAGAGAGTTCTAGCAACCAGGAAATGGAGGAGCAATTTCTGCATAGTAAACGTTTAATGCTTGCTGAGTAAACACACGCGCTGAGGAACACAGTCAGAGTGGTTTCCCTCTCCCCTGTCTAAAACACTCCCTGACAGCATTCTGTTTCTCCCTATCTGAAGCCAACAGTCAGAGGGATCAAGTTGCTTGTTCTCTTTTGTTTTGGGAATGGTTGTAGCCTCCAACTTGTTTCAAAAGAGCAACTGGAGAAGATGAGGGGAGGACAGAAAGGAAGTAGAGAGGAGAGACAAACAGCCTTTGAGTCAGCTGGTAGTTCAAATAGAGCTCTCAAACAGTCAGCTGGTAGTTCAAATAGAGCTCTACTCCAGTCAGCTGGTTGTTGTCTGTTTTTAAATAGAGCTCTACTCCAGTCAGCTGGTTGTTGTCTGTTTTTAAATAGAGCTCTACACCAGTCAGCTGGTTGTTGTTTAAATAGAGCTCTACTCCAGTCAGCTGGTTGTTGTTTAAATAGAGCTCTACACCAGTCAGCTGGTTGTTGTTTAAATAGAGCTCTACACCAGTCAGCTGGTTGTTGTTTAAATAGAGCTCTACACCAGTCAGCTGGTTGTTGTCTGTTTTTAAATAGAGCTCTACACCAGTCAGCTGGTTGTTGTCCGTTTTTAAATAGAGCTCTACTCGGGTCAGCTGGTTGTTGTCCGTTTTTAAATAGAGCTCTACTCCAGTCAGCTGGTTGTTGTTTAAATAGAGCTCTACACCAGTCAGCTGGTTCTTGTTTAAATAGAGCTCTACACCAGTCAGCTGGTTGTTGTTTAAATAGAGTTCTACGCACTATAAAAGGATACACATTTCTAACACTGCCATAACCTTGTCAAATCCTATGACCGCACAGTGGACCCCGCAGTGGACAGTGGACTCACCCTGAATGAGTCAAGATGTCTGACAATCGTTAACAACCTTAAAATCTGCACACAACGTGAACATTTTATCTGGGAGGTAACACAGTCTGTGGCCTTTAGAGAAACATGGGAGAGGGACTGTTCTTCAGGTTAATGGTCTTTACATTTTGATTGCAGTTTAACATACAGTACCAGTCAAAAGTTAGGACACCTACTAATTTCAGGGTTTTTCTTTATTTTGTACTATTTTCTACATTGTAGAATAACAGTGAAGACACCAAAACAATGAAATAACACATATGGAAACAGGTAGTAACCACAAATGTGTTGTGGCATTCTCTCAAACAGCTTCATGAGGAATGCTTTTCCAACAGTCTTGAAGGAGTTCCCACATATGCTGAGCACTTGTTGGCTGCTTTTCCTTCACCAGGCATACGACTTTCCCGAATTTGATCCTTTGTTCGTACCCCCCAGAGAAATGTAAATTATTCTGGAGGCTGCGCCAAAACACTGCCGTCGGAGAAGAAGTATTCAGAGTGGACTTCTAGTCCGACTCAGGAGGCATGCACACCATGCACAGCTTCCGAGTATATTACTTGCTAATGTTCAGTTTCTGGGTAATAAAGTAGACGAGCTCAGGGCGAGGATCTCCTTCCAGAGAGACATCAGGGATTGTAGCAAACTCTGTTTCACGGAAACATGGCTCTCTAGGGATATACTGTCCCCATCCATTCAGCCATCTGGGTTCTTAGTACATCATGCAGACAGGAATAAAGAACTCTCTGGGAAGAAGAAGGCCCTGTATGTTTCATGATTAACTAATCATGTTGCGATTGTAATAACATACATAAACTCAAGTCCTTTTGTTCACCCGACCTAGAATACCTCACTATCAAATGCCGACCGTATTACCGCCCAAGACAATTCTCTTCGTTTATAGTCACAGCAGTGTATATTCCCCCTCAAGCAGATACCACGACTGCCCTCAAAGAACTACACTGGACTTTATGCTAACAGAAAACTACATTTATTGTAGCTGGGGATTTTAACAAAGCAAATTTGAGGAAAACGGTACCGAAGTTCTACCAACACATTGACTGTAGTACTCGCTCTGCTAAAACATTGGACCACTACTCAACTTTCCGAAATACCTACAAGGCCCTCCGCCGCCCTCTCGGAAAATCTAATCAAGACTCCATTTTGCTCCTCCCTTCCTATAGGCAGAAACTCAAACAGTATATACCTGTGCTAAGATCTATTCTATGCTGTCTGACCAAACGGAATCCATGCTTCAAGATTGTTTTGATCACGGGGACTGGGATATGTTACGGGTAGCCTCAGAATAACATCGACGAATACACCGATACGGTGACAGAGTTCATCAGGAAGTGTATAGGAGATACTGTGACTATTAAAACCTAGGTGAGGGCCCTGGGAGAGTGGTGCCAGAAAAACAACCTCTCACTCAACTTCAACAAAACAAAAGGAGCTGATCGTGGACTTCAGGCAACAACAGAGGGAGCACCCCCCTATCCACATCGGCTGGACCGCAGTGGAGAAGGTGGAAAGCTTCAGGTTCCTCGGCGTACACATCACTGACAATCGGAAATGGTCCACCCACACAGACAGTGTGGTGAACAAGGTACAACAATGCCACGCAAACATCACTCAATCTAATATTTATATATTTCTTAATTGCATTCATTTACTTTTAGATGAGTGTGTATTGTTGTGAATAGTTAGATATTACTGCACTGTTGGAGCTAGGAACACAAGCATTTCACGACAATAACATCTGCTAAATGTGTATTTGACCAATACAATTTGATCACAAACATTCTATGAATTTATGGAAACCTTAAAATATCTATGTGCTCACAAAAAAACTAAAAAATTTGGCATTCTTCCTGGGGGTGTACAGTATATGTAAGCTTCCCTGAGACGGTTTCTCACAATTTGTACAGAAATTCTTTGGTTGTGTAAACCCACAGTTTCATCAGCTGTTCAGGTGGCTGGTCTCAAACGATCCCGCAGGTGAAGAAGCCGGACGTGGAGGCCCCGGGGCTGGCGTTGTTACACGTGGTCTGCAGTTGAGGCCGGCGGTTGGACGTCCTGCCAAATTCTCCAAAATGACCAAAATGACTAATGGCAGAACAATTAGCATTAAATACTCTGGCAACAGCTCTGGTGGACATTCCTGCAGTCAGCGTGCCAATTGCTTGCTCAATCAAAACTTGAGACATCCATGGCATTTTGTTGTGTGACAAAACTGCACATTTTATAGTGGTCTTTTATTGTCCCCAGCACAAGGTGCACCTGTGTAATGATCATGCTGTTTAATCAGCTTCTTGATATGCCACACCTGTCAAGTGGATGGATTATCTTGGCAAAGGAGAAATGCTCTCTGACAGGAATGTAAACAAATGTGTGAACAAAATTTGAGAAATAAGCTTTTTAATTTTGTTCAGTATATAAAACAAAGGGATGTTTGGTGTCTGGAAGGAGAGAGGACAGCTGGTTGTTCAGTATATAAAACAAAGGGATGTTTGGTGTCTGGAAGGAGAGTGGACAGCTGGTTGTTATCTGTGTTGTGGAGCTGTGAAACCAAGTCCTCAGGTTCAGAGAAGAAACAGATGTTTGCTTTAACCTGGTGTGTGTTTAGATTCCAGGCTAAGGTAGATACAGTGCCTTGCGAAAGTATTCGGCCCCCTTGAACTTTGCAACCTTTTGCCACATTTCAGGCTTCAAACATAAAGATATAAAACTGTATTTTTTTGTGAAGAATCAACAACAAGTGGGACACAATCATGAAGTGGAAATGTTGATTTATTTTTTTTTCGAGAGACATATGCAAAACAAGCTCTGAGGTTGGATGGAGAGCATTGTGGACTTGGCCATTCTAACACCTGGATATGTTTATTTATACCATTCCATTGTAGATTTTGCTTTATGTTACTACATTATCCAATGGTCCGAGAAATCTGTCCCTGCTGAAGAAAAGCAGGCCCAAACCATGATGCTGCCACCACCATGTTTGACAGTGGGGAAGTGTGAAGCTGTGTTGCTTTTATGCCAAACATAACGTTTTGCACAAAAAGTTCAATTTTGGTTTCATCTGACCAGAGCACCTTCTTCCACATTTGGAAGAAGGTGGCTTGTGGCAAACTAAACAACACTTTTTATGGATATCTTTAAGAAAGCCACTCTTCCATTAAGGCCATTTGTGCTGTTGTTGTCCACAGGAGCTGTAGATCTCTGCAGTTCATCCAGAGTGAACATGGGCCTCTTGGCTGCATCTCTGATCAGTATCTGAAAGTTTAGAGGGACGGCCAGGTCTTGGTAGATTTGCAGTGTTCTGCAATCGCTTGCACAGTGCTCCTTGGGATGTTTAAAGCTTGGGAAATCTTTTTGTATCCAAATCCGGCATTAAACTTCTTCACAACAGCGACTTACAGCTGTAAGTGCAGGTGCAGACTTGATTACACACAGGTGGGCATTAGTCATTTAGGTCAACATTGGTATTGAACTTCTGGAGAGAGTTTGCTGGGACTGAATAATTTTGCACGCCCAATTTTTCAGTTTTTGATTTGTTAAAAAAGTTTGAAATATCCAATAAGTGTCATTCCACTTCATGATTGTGTCCCACTTGTTGTTGATTCTTCACAAAAAAATACAGTTTTATATCTTTATGTTTGAAGCCTGAAATGTGGCAAAAGGTCGCAAAGTTCAAGGGGGCCGAATACTTTCGCAAGGCACTGTATATATGGCTATGGTAGCCAAGGTATTTATGGATATTTGGCTCTTTATGTGGCTGACACTGGACAAAACATTAGGAACACCTGCCATGGCAAAGACTGACCAGGTTAAAGCTATGATCCCTTATTGATATCACTTATTGATATCACTTAAATCCACTTCAATCAGTGTAGATGAAGGGAAGGAGAGGTTAAAGAAGGATTTTTAAGCCTTGAGACAATTGAGACATGGATTGTGTATGTGTGCCATTCAAAGGGTGAATTGGCAAGACTAAAAACATTTGAGTGCCTTTGAACAGGGTATGGTTGTAGGTACCAGGCGCACCGGTTTGTGTCAAGAACTGCACCGCAGCTGGGTTTTTCCCCACTCAACAATTTATCAAGTGTATCAAGAATGGTCCACCACCCAAAGGACATCCAGGCAACTTGACACAACTGTGGGAAGCGTTGGGGTCAACATGCTTTTGACACCTTGTAGAGTCCACACCCAGATGAATTGAGGCTGTTCTGAGGGCGAAAAGGGGAGTAACTAAATATTAGGAAGATGTTCCTAATGTTTTGTACACAGTGTGTGGCTCTCCTCCCCAGTCCTCAACGAGCTAACCCTTTATTACAGACAGGAATCCACTGAGCCCTGAGGTTTCTCTATATACCTGCAGATTCAGTCCAGTATTCCACAAGAGAACATCATCATCAAGGGAAGTTGTCCTTAATCAGATGCTCTACCAGTTTGTACCTGTTGACTCAGTAGAAGACGTTGGTGTTGCAACATTAGCCCCTATAATTGCTACACAGCATTCTCAACAGTGCTGTGCGTGTCTGCAGTGTGTCTGCTGCGTGTCAATGTCACTTATGGGTTGTGTTGAAAGCTGCAGGTCCCCCGCCTGGCCACTATTTAGGGACAGAGGAAGACAGCAGATAAACTAGGCAGGTGTGTGTGTGTGTGTGTGTGTGTTTATGTGTCCATTTTCCAAAACATGAGTTGGTATTTTCCAGGTGGAGTTGTGTTTTCCACGACAACGCTGGCCAGCACCCATCCTCCACACTACCAGCTCTCATCCTCCACACTACCAGCTCCCACAACAATACTGGCCAGCTCCCACGACAACGCTGGCCAGCACCCATCCTCCACACTACCAGCTCTCATCCTCCACACTACCAGACAACGACAACTGGCCAGCACCCATCCTCCACACTACCAGCTCTCATCCTCCACACTAACAGCTCCCACAACAATACTACTGGCCAGCACCCACGACAACGCTGGCCAGCACCCACGACAACGCTGGCCAGCACCCACGACAACGCTGGCCAGCACCCACGACAACGCTGGCCAGCACCCACGACAACCCTGGCCAGCTCCAACGGTAACACTGTCAATCCCACGGTAGCACTGCTAGTACCCACGGTAACGGTGAGATATAGATAAGGAATGACTCTGGCTTGCCTCCCAGAAACTAACACCATAGACAGACAGACAGACAGACAGACAGACAGACAGACAGACAAGTGCTGCTAGACAGACAAATCAGGCCTCGCGTCCACAGTGCTTTTAGACTTGCTGTTTTGTGGTTAAGGTAGGGGTCTACATAACAGTGAGGTGGGGGGGGTGGGGAGGAGGGAAAGCAGCTGGAGAGAGGGGGAGGCAAGGGGACCCAACCTCCTAATCTCTGGCCTCAATCTGTGGTAATCCATACAGCTATCATATAACGAAAGACAGACAGACAGACTGACTGACTGGACTGGTGTGTACAGGGCAACAAAAAACCATTTTAAAGCAGCTGCTCTGAAATGCCAGTATGTGGCTATTGTTCTGACACTCTCCACAAACTGTTCAGTGGTTCTCAACCTCTGTGGGTTACTGTATCCCCTGCAGTACCACCAGGGCAATACGCCAGGGTGAGAAGTACTGTTCTGATTCACAGAACATTAAAAGGTATATCAGTTTTATATTTATTGTGGATCCCCATTAGTTCCTGCCAAGGCAGCAGCTACTCTTCCTGGGGTTTATTATGGATCCCCATTAGTTCCTGCCAAGGCAGCAGCTAATCTTCCTGGGGTTTATTATGGATCCCCATTAGTTCCTGCCAAGGCAGCAGCTACTCTCCCTGGGGTTTATTATGGGTCCCCATTAGTTCCTGCCAAGGCAGCAGCTACCCTTCCTGGGGTTTATCAAGGATCCCTGTTAGTTCCTGCCAAGGCAGCAGCTACTCTTCCTGGGGTTTATTATGGATCCCCATTAGTTCCTGCCAAGGCAGCAGCTACTCTCACAGGGGTTTATTATGGGTCCCCAATAGTTCCTGCCAAGGCAGCAGCTACCCTTCCTGGGGTTTATCAAGGATCCATGTTAGTTCCTGCCAAGGCAGCAGCTACTCTTCCTGGGGTTTATTATGGATCCCCATTAGTTCCTGCATAGGCAGCAGCTACTCTTCCTGGGGTTTATTATGGATCCCTGTTAGTTCCTGCCAAGGCAGCAGCTACTCTTCCTGGGGTTTATTATGGATCCCTGTTAGTTCCTGCCAATGCAGCAGCTACTCTTCCTGGGGTTTATTATTAACTCAGTAACACTAACTATATAGTAACTCTACAGTAATCCTGCAGTAACCCTGCAGTAACCCTGTAGTAACCCTACAGTAACCCTACAGTAACCCTGCAGTAACCCTAAAGTAACCCTAAAGTAACCCTGTAGTAACTCTACAGTAACCCAGTAGTAACCCTACAGTAACCCTACAGTAACCCTATAGTAACCCGATAGTAACCCTACAGTAACCCAGTAGTAACCCTACAGTAACCCTACAGTAACCCTATAGTAACCCGATAGTAACCCTACAGTAACCCTATAGTAACCCCATAGTAACCCTACAGTAACCCCATAGTAACCCCACAGTAACCCTGTAGTAACCCTACAGTAACCACATAGTAACCCTACAGTAACCCCATAGTAACCCTACAGTAACCCTACAGTAACCCCATAGTAACTCTATAGTAACCCTATAGTAACCCTATAGTAACTCTATAGTAACCCTGTAGTAACCCTATAGTAACCCTACAGTAACCCTATAGTAACCCCGTAGTAACCCTATAGTAACCCTAACTCTACAGTAACCCCATAGTAACCCTATAGTAACTCTACAGTAACCCCGTAGTAACCCTATAGTAACCCTACAGTAACCCTATAGTAACCACGTAATAACCCTATAGTAACCCTACAGTAACCCCATAGTAACCCTATAGTAACCCTGTAGTAACCCTATAGTAACCCTAACTCTACAGTAACCCTATAGTAACCCAATAGTAACTCTACAGTAACCCCATACTAACCCTACAGTAACCCCGTAGTAACCCTGTAGTAACCCTGTAGTAACCCTACAGTAACCCTGTAGTAACCCCATAGTAACCCTACAGTAACCCTGTAGTAACCATGTAGTAACCCTATAGTAACTATATAGTAACCCTACAATAACCCTATAGTAACCCTACAGTAACCCCATAGTAACCCTACCATAACCCCTAATAGCCCAGTCTATTACAGACAACTGCACCGTGTCTCCTCCCATGTAGCCCAGTCTACTACAGACAACTGCACCGTGTCTCCTCCCATGTAGCCCAGTCTATTACAGACAACTGCACCGTGTATGTCCTCCCATGTAGCCCAGTCTATTACAAGACATGTAGCCCAGTCTATTACAGACAACTGCAACGTGTGTCTCCTCCCATGTAGCCCAATCTATTACAGACAACTGCATGTAGCCCAGTCTACAGTCTATTACAGACAACTGCACCGTGTGTCTCCTCCCATGTAGCCCAGTCTATTACAGATAACTGCACCGTATCTCTCCTCCCATGTAGCCCAGTCTATTACAGACCCAGTCTACCGTGTGTCTCCTCCCATGTAGCCCAGTCTATTACAGACTATTACAGACAACTGCACCGTGTCTCCTCCCATGTAGCCCAGTCTATTACAGACAACTGCACCGTAGCCCAGTACAGATAACTGCACCGTGTGACTCCCCATGTAGCCCAGTCTATTACAGACGAGTGTACATGTAACTGCACCGTGTCTCCTCCCATGTAGCCCAGTCTATTACAGACAACTGCACCGTGTTCTCCTCCCATGTAGCCCAGTATACAGTCTATTACAGACAACTGCACCGTGTGTCTCCTCCCATGTAGCCCAGTCTATTACAGACAACTGCACCGTGTTCTCCTCCCATGTAGCCCAGTCTATTACAGACAACTGCACCGTGTTTCTCCTCCCATGTAGCCCAGTCTATTACAGACAACTGCACCGTGTTTCTCCTCCCATGTAGCCCAGTCTATTACAGACAACTGCACCGTGTTTCTCCTCCCATGTAGCCCAGTCTATTACAGACAACTGCACCATGTTTCTCCTCCCATGTAGCCCAGTCTATTACAGACAACTGCACCATGTTTCTCCTCCCATGTAGCCCAGTCTATTACAGACAACTGCACCATGTTTCTCCTCCCATGTAGCCCAGTCTATTACAGACAACTGCACCATGTGTCTCCTCCCATGTAGCCCAGTCTATTACAGACAACTGCAACGTGTGTCTCCTCCCATGTAGCCCAATCTATTACAGACAACTGCACCGTGTCTCCTCCCATGTAGCCCAGTCTACAGTCTATTACAGACAACTGCACCGTGTGTCTCCTCCCATGTAGCCCAGTCTATTACAGACAACTGCACCGTGTCTCCTCCCATGTAGCCCAGTCTATTACAGACAACTGCACCGTGTGTCTCCTCCCATGTAGCCCAGTCTATTACAGACAACTGCACCGCGTGTCTCCTCCCATGTAGCCCAGTCTATTACAGACAACTGCACCATGTTTCTCCTCCCATGTAGCCCAGTCTATTACAGATAACTGCACCGTATCTCTCCTCCCATGTAGCCCAGTCTATTACAGATAACTGCACCGTATCTCTCCTCCCATGTAGCCCAGTCTATTACAGACAACTGCACCGTGTCTCCTCCCATGTAGCCCAGTCTACAGTCTATTACAGACAACTGCACCGTGTGTCTCCTCCCATGTAGCCCAGTCTATTACAGACAACTGCACCGTATCTCTCCTCCCATGTAGCCCAGTCTATTACAGACAACTGCACCGTGTGTCTCCTCCCATGTAGCCCAGTCTATTACAGACAACTGCACCGTGTCTCCTCCCATGTAGCCCAGTCTATTACAGATAACTGCACCGTGTGACTCCTCTCATGTAGCCCAGTCTATTACAGACGAGTGTACCGTGTCTCCTCCCATGTAGCCCAGTCTATTACAGACGAGTGTACCGTGTCTCCTCCCATGTAGCCCAGTCTATTACAGACAACTGCACCGTGTTCTCCTCCCATGTAGCCCAGTTAACAGTCTATTACAAACAACTGCACCGTGTTTCTCCTCCCATGTAGCCCAGTCTATTACAGACAACTGCACCATGTTTCTCCTCCCATGTAGCCCAGTCTATTACAGACAACTGCACCATGTTTCTCCTCCCATGTAGCCCAGTCTATTACAGACAACTGCACCGTGTGTCTCCTCCCATGTAGCCCAGTCTATTACAGACAACTGCACCGTGTTTCTCCTCCCATGTAGCCCAGTCTATTACAGACAACTGCACCGTGTTTCTCCTCCCATGTAGCCCAGTCTATTACAGACAACTGCACCGTGTTTCTCCTCCCATGTAGCCCAGTCTATTACAGACAACTGCACCGTGTTTCTCCTCCCATGTAGCCCAGTCTATTACAGACAACTGCACCATGTTTCTCCTCCCATGTAGCCCAGTCTATTACAGACAACTGCACCATGTTTCTCCTCCCATGTAGCCCAGTCTATTACAGACAACTGCACCATGTTTCTCCTCCCATGTAGCCCAGTCTATTACAGACAACTGCACCATGTGTCTCCTCCCATGTAGCCCAGTCTATTACAGACAACTGCAACGTGTGTCTCCTCCCATGTAGCCCAATCTATTACAGACAACTGCACCGTGTCTCCTCCCATGTAGCCCAGTCTACAGTCTATTACAGACAACTGCACCGTGTGTCTCCTCCCATGTAGCCCAGTCTATTACAGACAACTGCACCGTGTCTCCTCCCATGTAGCCCAGTCTATTACAGACAACTGCACCGTGTGTCTCCTCCCATGTAGCCCAGTCTATTACAGACAACTGCACCGTGTGTCTCCTCCCATGTAGCCCAGTCTATTACAGACAACTGCACCATGTTTCTCCTCCCATGTAGCCCAGTCTATTACAGACAACTGCACCGTGTCTCCTCCCATGTAACCCAGTCTATTACAGACAACTGCACCGTGTTTCTCCTCCCATGTAGCCCAGTCTATTACAGACAACTGCACCGTGTGTCTCCTCCCATGTGTAGACAACTGCACCGTGTTTCTCCTCCCATGTAACCCAGTCTATTACAGACAACTGCACCGTGTTTCTCCTCCCATGTAGCCCAGTCTATTACAGACAACTGCACCGTGTTCTCCTCCCATGTAGCCCAGTCTATTACAGACAACTGCACCATGTTTCTCCTCCCATGTAGCCCAGTCTATTACAGACAACTGCACCGTGTCTCCTCCCATGTAGCCCAGTCTATTACAGACAACTGCACCGTGTCTCCTCCCATGTAGCCCAGTCTATTACAGACAACTGCACCGTGTTTCTCCTCCCATGTAGCCCAGTCTATTACAGACAACTGCACCGTGTCTCCTCCCATGTAGCCCAGTCTATTACAGACAACTGCACCATGTTTCTCCTCCCATGTAGCCCAGTCTATTACAGACAACTGCACCGTGTTTCTCCTCCCATGTAGCCCAGTCTATTACAGACAACTGCACCGTGTTTCTCCTCCCATGTAGCCCAGTCTATTACAGACAACTGCACCGTGTCTCCTCCCATGTAGCCCAGTCTATTACAGATAACTGCACCGTGTGTCTCCTCCCATGTAGCCCAGTCTATTACAGACAACTGCACCGTGTGTCTCCTCCCATGTAGCCCAGTCTATTACAGACAACTGCACCGTGTTTCTCCTCCCATGTAGCCCAGTCTATTACAGACAACTGCACCGTGTCTCCTCCCATGTAGCCCAGTCTATTACAGACAACTGCACCATGTTTCTCCTCCCATGTAGCCCAGTCTATTACAGACAACTGCACCGTGTTTCTCCTCCCATGTAGCCCAGTCTATTACAGACAACTGCACCGTGTTTCTCCTCCCATGTAGCCCAGTCTATTACAGACAACTGCACCATGTTTCTCCTCCCATGTAGCCCAGTCTATTACAGACAACTGCACCGTGTCTCCTCCCATGTAGCCCAGTCTACAGTCTATTACAGACAACTGCACCATGTTTCTCCTCCCATGTAGCCCAGTCTATTACAGACAACTGCACCATGTTTCTCCTCCCATGTAGCCCAGTCTATTACAGACAACTGCACCGTGTCTCCTCCCATGTAGCCCAGTCTATTACAGACAACTGCACCGTGTCTCCTCCCATGTAGCCCAGTCTATTACAGACAACTGCACCGTGTTTCTCCTCATGTCCTCCCATGTAGCCCAGTCTATTACAGACAACTGCACCATGTTTCTCCTCCCATGTAGCCCAGTCTATTACAGACAACTGCACCGTGTCTCCTCCCATGTAGCCCAGTCTATTACAGACAACTGCACCGTGTCTCCTCCCATGTAGCCCAGTCTATTACAGACAACTGCACCGTGTCTCCTCCCATGTAGCCCAGTCTATTACAGACAACTGCACGCCAGTTGCCCACGGGAATGCAGCTCTCTACAGTCCAAACAGTGGTTAATGAATGAATGAGGAAGGAGAGATTGAAATACGGTCTTACAGTGAGTCCGTTTCATCGTGTACTTGAATGTCAGTTCCTCTCAGAGCATATTGACATGCAGGAGTCTCCTCCCTTGTCTCTTCTAAAATCTGGTCTCTGCCTGCAGCTTCTGGGGAACCAACTGCTGCTCCTATTAACATGAGAAAGGCCTGTATCATCCTCCTCCCCATCTCAACCACCACATATTTAAAGTACAACATCCGTGTGTGTGTGTGTGTGTGTGGAGTTCATATCTTATGGAACAGAGACACACAAGACATATTTAAAAACAGATAGAAAATAACATTTTACTGCATCAGTTACTTAATGTGGCTGTATGTAGTATTGTGCCCCTCCCATAGTCTGTTCTGGACTTGGGGACTGTGAAGAGACCTCTGGTGGCATGTCTTGTGGGGTATGCATGGGTGTCTGAGCTGTGTGCCAACAGTTCAGACAGCTCTGTAAAATACCTCTCATAAATACAAGTAGTGATGAAGTCAATCACTCCTCCACTTTGAGCCAGGAGAGACTGACAAGCATATTATTAATATTAGGACCTGCCTTGTTGATAGTGTTGTTAAGATAGTGTTGTAGAAACTAGGGCCTGTAGGACCTGCCTTGTTGATAGTGTTGTTAAGAAGGTAGAAACTAGGGCCTGTAGGACCTGCCTTGTTGATAGTGTTGTTAGGTAAAAACTAGGACCTGCCTTGTTGATAGTGTTGTTAAGAAGGTAGAAACTAGGACCTGTAGGACCTGCCTTGTTGATAGTGTTGTTAACAAGGTAGAAACTAGGGCCTGTAGGACCTGCCTTGTTGATAGTGTTGTTAAGAAGGTAGAAACTAGGACCTGCCTTGTTGACAGTGTTGTTAAGAAGGTAGAAACTAGGGCCTGTAGGACCTGCCTTGTTGATAGTGTTGTTAAGAAGGTAGAAACTAGGGCCTGTAGGACCTGCCTTGTTGATAGTGTTGTTAAGAAGGTAGAAACTAGGACCTGTAGGACCTGCCTTGTTGATAGTGTTGTTAAGAAGGTAGAGGGCCTGTAGGACTAGAAGGGAAACTAGGACCTGTAGGACCTGCCTTGTTGATAGTGCTGTTAAGAAGGTAGAAACTAGGACCTGCCTTGTTGATAGAGTTGTTAAGAAGGTAGAAACTAGGGCCTGTAGGACCTGCCTTGTTGATAGTGTTGTTAAGAAGGTAGAAACTAGGACCTGCCTTGTTGATAGTGTTGTTAAGAAGGTAGAAACTAGGACCTGTAGGACCTGCCTTGTTGATAGTGTTGTTAAGAAGGTAGAAACTAGGGCCTGTAGGACCTGCCTTGTTGATAGTGTTGTTAAAAAGGTAGAAACTAGGGCCTGTAGGACCTGCCTTGTTGATAGTGTTGTTAAGAAGGTAGAAACTAGGGCCTGTAGGACCTGCCTGCCTTGTTGATAGTGTTGTTAAGAAGGTAGAAACTAGGGCCTGTAGGACCTGCCTTGTTGATAGTGTTGTTAAGAAGGTAGAAACCTGCCTAGGGCCTGTAGGACCTGCCTTGTTGATAGTGTTGTTAAGAAGGTAGAAACTAGGGCCTGTAGGACCTGTCTTGTTGATAGTGTTGTTAAGAAGGTAGAAACTAGGGCCTGTAGGACCTGCCTTGTTGATAGTGTTGTTGATAAAAAGGTAGAAACTAGGGCCTGTAGGACCTGCCTTGTTGATAGTGTTGTTAAGAAGGTAGAAACTAGGGTCTGTAGGACCTGCCTTGTTGATAGAGTTGTTAAGAAGGTAGAAACTAGGGCCTGTAGGACCTGCCTTGTTGATAGTGTTGTTAAGAAGGTAGAAACTAGGGCCTGTAGGACCTGCCTTGTTGATAGTGTTGTTAAGAAGGTAGAAACTAGGGTCTGTAGGACCTGCCTTGTTGATAGTGTTGTTAAGATGGTAGAAACTAGGACCTGTCGGACCTGCCTTGTTGACAGTGTTGTTTAGAAGGTAGAGTAGCGCTGTATTATGGACAGACTTCTCCCCATCTCAGCTACTGTTGTATCAATATGTTTGACCATTACAGTTTACAATCCAGGGTTACTCCAAGCAGTTTAGTCATCTCAACTTGCTCAATTTCCACATGATTTATTACAATATTTAGTTGAGGTTTAGGGTTTAGTGAGTGTTTTGTTCCAAATACAATGCATTTAGATTTTGAAGTATTTAGGACTAACTTATTCCACCCATTCAGAAACTGTCTGCAGCTCTTTGTTAAGTGTTGAAGTCCTTTCAGTTGTTGTAGTAGGTGACTTCTATAGTGCTAAGTCACCCTCATTTGTTATTTCACCTTTATTTAACCAGGTAGGCTAGTTGAGAACAAGTTCTCATTTACAATTGCGACCTGGTCAAGATAAAGCAAAGCAGTGCGACACAAACAACAACACAGAGTTACACATGGAGTAAAACAAACATACAGTCAATGATACAGTAGAAAAAGTCTATATACAGTGTGTGCACATGAGGTAGGATAAGGCAATAAATAGGCCAAGGTGGCTAAGTAATTGCAACATAGCAATTAAACACTGGAGTGATAGATGTGCAGAAGATGAATGTGCAAGTAGAAACACTGGGGTGCAAAGGAGCAAGAAAAATAAATAAATACAGAATGGGGATGAGGTAGTTGGATGGGCTATTTACAGATGGGCTATTTACAGATGGGCTATGTACAGGTGCAGTAATCTGTGAGCTGCTCTGACAGCTGGTGCTTAAAGCTAGTGAGGGAGATATGAGTCTCCAGCTTCAGTGATCTTTGCAGTTCGTTCCAGTCATTGGCAGCAGAGAACTGGAAGGAAAGGCGACCAAAGGAGGAATTGGTTTTGGGAGTGACCAGTGAGATATACCTCCTGGAGTGCGTGCTACGAGTGGGTGCTGCTATGGTGACCAGTGAGCTGAGATAAGGCGTGGCTTTACCTAGCAGAGACTTATGGATGTGCTCATTCATGAACTGCAGAGACAGTAGAGTTTCTAGAGCAGGTAGATGTTCACTGTGTCTTCCCAAACTACCAACAGGACTGGAGTGTGTGAGTCTACGGACGTTTCAGCCAACCTCAGAGTGAACTGAATCAACAGGATAGCGCTGACCAGATGGTCTCACGTCTGAATCCTAAAAACATGGTCTGATTTAGCCCTAACGAAATGTCTACTTCTATGATGGCTGGCAGTGGTGCAACAGAGACACTGCAACTTGGCAAAAGTGTTGACTTGATTGTGTGTGGGTCTGTGAGCGCACGCCTGCGTCTGTGTGTGTCAAGGTCAACTAGACATCAATACTTTGTTTACAGTCTGACCATAATGAGCAGAGAGAGTCCCCTCAGCCTGACCATAATGAGCAGAGTCCCCTCAGCCTGACCATAATGAGCAGAGAGTCCCCTCAGCCTGACCATAATGAGCAGAGTCCCCTCAGCCTAACCATAATGAGCAGAGAGAGTCCCTTCAGCCTGACCATAATGAGCAGAGAGAGTCCCCTCAGCCTGACCATAATGAGCAGAGAGAGTCACCTCAGCCTGACCATAATGAGCAGAGTCACCTCTCTCTCTGCTCATTATGGTAGATAGGAATGTAGGTGATTAACAGGCTGGTTACTATTCAACTGGTTTCTCTTCTAAACAGTATTTCAGAGGGAGAGAGAAACAGGGGGGTAAGCTGGTGAAATATCTTGGTAACTTGGCAGGCTGTTGGTATCCTCTCTGGTGAATTTACTTGTGTTTGGCTCAGAGGATACAAACAGACTGAATAGGGTGCCATAGGGCTCTGGTCTAAAGTAGTGCACTATATAGGGAATAGGGTGCCATAGGGCTTTGGTCTAAAGTAGTACACTATATAGGGAATAGGGTGCCATAGGGCTCTGGTCTAAAGTAGTGCACTATATAGGGAATAGGGTGCCATACCATCCAATCAAATGTAAACCCACTCTCTGTTACCAGCACATCTGCCTCCTCCCTGACAGGGAGACAGAGAACATAATCTCTGCACATCTGCCTCCTCCCTGACAGGGAGACAGAGAACATAATCTCTGCACATCTGCCTCCTCCCTGACAGGGAGACAGAGAACATAATCTCTGCACATCTGCCTCCTCCCTGACAGGGAGACAGAGAACATAATCTCTGCACATCTGCCTCCTCCCTGACAGGGAGACAGAGAACATAATCTCTGCACATCTGCCTCCTCCCTGACAGGGAGACAGAGAACATAATCTCTGCACATCTGCCTCCTCCCTGACAGGGAGACAGAACATAATCTCTGCACATCTGAAAAGTAAGGAGAGAGCGAGCGAGAGAGAGAATCTCATCCTGGAATATCAAAGGCCAGGGCTCTAACTCCTCTAGCTCCACAATGAGATAGGGTGCAGGCCAGGCAGCAGGCTGTTAGCCAGCCTGCCAGCATAGTGGAGTCTGCCACCAGCACAGACAGTGTAGTCAGCTCAGCTATCACCATTGAGACCGTGTCTGTGCCTCGACCTGGGTTGGGCAAAACTAAACATGGCGGTGTTCTCCTTAGCAATCTCACTAGGATAAAGATCACCTCCATTCCTGTCATTATTGAAAGAGATCATGATACCTCACATCTCAAATTAGGGCTACTTAATGTTAGATCCCTTACTTCAAAGGCAATAATAGTCAATGAACTAATTACTGATCATAATCTTGATGTGATTGGCCTGACTGAAACATGGCCTAAGCCTGATGAATTTACTGTGTTAAATGAGGCCTCACCTCCTGGCTACACTAGTGACCATATCCCCCGTGCATCCCGCAAAGGCGGAGGTGGTGCTAACATTTACGATAGCAAATTTCAATTTACAAAAAAAGAAATGACGTTTTCGTCTTTTGAGTTTCTAGTCATGAAATCTATGCAGCCTACTCAATCACTTTTTATAGCTACTGTTTACAGGCCTCCTGGGCCATATACAGCGTTCCTCACTGAGTTCCCTGAATTCCTATCGGACCTTGTAGTCATAGCAGATAATATTCTAATCTTTGGTGACTTTAATATTCACATGGAAAAGTCCGCAGACCCACTCCAAAAGGCTTTTGGAGCCATCATCGACTCAGTGGGTTTTGTCCAACATGTCTCTGGACCCACTCACTGTCACAGTCATACTCTGGACCTAGTTTTGTCCCATGGAATAAATGTTGAGGATCTTAATGTTTTTCCTCATAATCCTGGACTATCGGGCCACCATTTTATTACGTTTGCAATTGCAACAAATAATCTGCTCAGACCCCAACCAAGGAACATCAAAAGTCGTGCTATAAATTCACAGACAACACAAAGATTCCTTGATGTCCTTCCAGATTCCCTCTGTCTACCCAAGGACGCCAGAGGACAAAAATCAGTTAACCACCTAAATGAGGAACTCAATTTAACCTTGTGCAATACCCTAGATGCAGTTGTACCCCTAAAAACTAAAAACATTTCTCATAAGAAACTAGCTCCCTGGTATACAGAATATACCCGACCTCTGAAGCAAGCTTCCAGAAAATTGGAACGGAAATGGCACCACACCAAACTGGAAGTCTTCAGACTAGCTTAGAAAGACAGTACCGTGCAGTATCGAAGAGCCCTTACTGCTGCTCGATCTTCCTATTTTTCCAACTTAATTGAGGAAAATAAGAACAATCCGAAATTCCTTTTTGATACTGTCACAAAGCTAACTAAAAAGCAGCATTCCCCAAGAGAGGATGGTTTTCACTTCAGCAGTAATAAATTCATGAACTTCTTTGAGGAAAATATCATGATTATTAGAAAGCAAATTACGGACTCCTCTTTAAATCTGCGTATTCCTTCAATGCTCAGTTGTCCTGAGTCTGCACAACTCTGCCAGGACCTAGGATCAAGAGAGACGCTCAAGTGTTTTAGTACTATATCTCTTGACACAATGATGAAAAAAATCATGGCCTCTAAACCTTCAAGCTGCATACTGGACCCTATTCCAACGAAACTACTGAAAGACATCCCTCTAGTGGTGTGGGGGCTGTGCTTTGGCAAAGTGGGTGGTGTTATATCCTTCCTGTTTGGCCCTGTCCGGGGGTGTCCTCGGATGGGGCCACAGTGTCTCCTGACCCCTCCTGTCTCAGCCTCCAGTATTTATGCTGCAGTAGTTTATGTGTCGGGGGGCTAGGGTCAGTTTGTTATATCTGGAGTACTTCTCCTGTCCTATTCGGTGTCCTGTGTGAATCTAAGTGTGCGTTCTCCAATTCTCTCCTTCTCTCTTTCTTTCTCTCTCTCGGAGGACCTGAGCCCTAGGACCATGCCCCAGGACTACCTGACATGATGACTCCTTGCTGTCCCCAGTCCACCTGGCCGTGCTGCTGCTCCAGTTTCAACTGTTCTGCCTTATTATTATTCGACCATGCTGGTCATTTATGAACATTTGAACATCTTGGCCATGTTCTGTTATAATCTCCACCCGGCACAGCCAGAAGAGGACTGGCCACCCCACATAGCCTCTAGGTTTCTTTCTAGGTTTTGGGCTTTCTAGGGAGTTTTTCCTAGCCACCGTGCTTCTACACCTGCATTGCTTGCTGTTTGGGGTTTAGGCTGGGTTTCTGTACAGCACTTTGAGATATCAGCTGATGTACGAAGGGCTATATAAATGCATTTGATTTGATTTTGATTTGAGATCATCTGCCTTTGGCCTAAAGAAAAGGGAACGCAGACCTCACCAAAGAAATCAGAAATACAGACCGTCAGTCTACAAGAAACCTGGTAAAGAGGAGACGGACCCACTGGTTGCCCTCTAGGTTACAGAGGGCTGGTAGTCCCATCCACCAAACTACCAGGTGTGAAACAGGGAAGGGACTCAGGGGGTATGCAAATTTGGTATAGAGCAGACCTATCTCCCACTTCTAAATTAATCAAAACAGGAACATTTTACATTTGGCTAGAAATTCAAAAGAAAATGATCTGAACAGAGAAAAATTTCCTCCTGTGTGCTACCTATATCCCCCCACTAGAATCCCCATACTTTAATGAAGACAGCTTCTCCATCCTGAAGGGGGAGATCAATCATTTCCAGGCCCAGGGACATGTACTAGTCTGTGATGACCTAAATGCCAGAACTGGACAAGAACCTGACACCATCAGCACACAGGGGGATAAACAGCTACCTGGAGGTGACAGCATTCCCTCCCCCGTATGCCCCCCTAGGCACAACTACATAACCAACAAAAAGGGGTCACAACTCCTGCAGCTCTATTGTACGATGGGTATGTACATAGTCAATGGTAGGCTTCGAGGACACTCATATGGTAGGTAGACCTATAGCTCATCTCTTGGCAGTAGTACTGTAGACTACTTTATCACTGACCTCAACCCAGAGTCTCTCGGAGCATTCAGTCAGCCCCTGACTCCCCTATCAGACCACAACAAAATCAGTCTACTTGAACGGAGCTTTGCTCAAATCACGAGGCATCAACGCCGAAAAGGATGGAAGGTAGAAATGTACCAAAAAAAACTATTGGCCAACCACAAATCCCTCCTTGACAACTTCCTAGACAAAATGTTGTCCTGTAATAGTTTTTATTTAACCTTTATTTAACCAGGCAAGTCAGTTAAGAACAAATTCTTATTTACAATGGCGGCCTAGGAACAGTGGGTCAACTGCCTTGTTCAGAGGCAGAACGACATATTTTTACCTTGTCAGCTCGGGGATTCGATCCAGCAACCTTTCAGTTACTAGTCCAATGCTCTAACCACTAGGCTACCTGCTGGTTACTAGTCCAATGCTCTAACCACTAGGCTACCTGCTGGTTATTAGTCCAACACTAGAACCACTAGACTACCTGCTGGTTACTAGTCCAACGCTCTAACCACTAGGCTACCTGCTGGTTACTAGTCCAACACTCTAACCACTAGGCTACCTGCTGGTTACTAGTCCAACACTAGAACCACTAGACTACCTGCTGGTTACTAGTCCAACGCTCTAACCACTAGGCTTCCTGCTGGTTACTAGTCCAACACTCTAACCACTAGGCTACCTGCTGGTTACTAGTCCAACGCTCTAACCACTAGGCTACCTGCTGGTTACTAGTCCAACGCACTACCCACTAGGCTACCTGCTGGTTACTAGTCCAACACTAACCACTAGGCTACCTGCTGGTTACTAGTCCAACACTAACCAATTGGCTACCTGCTGGTTACTAGTCCAACACTCTAACCACTAGGCTACCTGCTGGTTACTAGTCCAACGCTCTAACCACTAGGCTACCTGCTGGTTACTAGTCCAACACTCTAACCACTAGGCTACCTGCTGGTTACTAGTCCAACACTCTAACCACTAGGCTACCTGTGGTGAAGGTGTAATAGTGAAAGTGTAAATTTAGCAGTAGGAAGCATGAACAGTATATTTGACCTATCAGCTAACATATCACACTTTAAATTCAAGCAGAAAAACAACTAACAATGACAAATGTTTTGATAAATTGTTTTAAATATGTTTTAAATAAATTTAACACAGAGAACCAGAAAACCTTAGCTTGCTACTTCACTATGGTGAATAACTAAAACAATACAGAAATACACTGTGGAAAAAGAAGGAACAGCACGTCAGAAATCAGAAACCCCAAAAGATGCAGAGCAGAATTAGGACTATACCCACTAGTTATAAAACTCCAGAAAAGAGCTGTTAGATTCTGCAACCACCTAAAAGGAAGCGATGCCCACACGTTTCACCACAGAGCCCTCAACTACAGAGAGATGAACCTAGAGAAGAGTCTCCTCAACCAGATGGTTCTGGGTCTCTGTTCACAAACACACCCCACAGAGCCCTCAACTACAGAGAGATGAACCTAAAGAAGAGTCCCCTCAGCCAGATGGTGCTGGGTCTCTGTTCACAATGCTGCGGGCGATTCCCTGATCCACCTCTACGCAGACGACACCATTCTATATACTTCCGGCCCGTCCTTGGACACTGTGCTATCTAACCTCCAAACGAGCTTCAATGCCATACAGCACTCCTTCCGTGGCCTCCAACTGCTCTTAAACGCTAGTAAAACCAAATGCATGCTTTTCAACCGTTCGCTGCCTGCACCCGCACGCCTGACCAGCATCACCACCCTGGATGGTTCCGACCTTGAATATGTGGACATCTATAAGTACCTAGGTGTCTGGCTAGACTCTAAACTCTCCTTCCAGACCCATATCAAACATCTCCAATCGAAAATCAAATCAAGAGTCGGCTTTCTATTCCGCAACAAAGCCTCCTTCACTCACGCCGCCAAACTTACCCTAGTAAAACTGACTATCCTACCGATCCTCGACTTCGGCGATGTCATCTACAAAATTGCTTCCAACACTCTACTCAGCAAACTGGATGCAGTTTATCACAGTGCCATCCGTTTTGTCACTAAAGCACCTTATACCACCCACCACTGCGACTTGTATGCTCTAGTCGGCTGGCCCTCGCTACATATTCGTCGCCAGACCCACTGGCTCCAGCTCATCTACAAGTCCATGCTAGGTAAAGCTCCGCCTTATCTCAGTTCACTGGTTACGATGGCAACACCCATCCGTAGCACGCGCTCCAGCAGGTGTATCTCACTGATCATCCCTAAAGCCAACACCTCATTTGGCCGCCTTTCGTTCCAGTTCTCTGCTGCCTGTGATTGGAACGAATTGCAAAAATCACTGAAGTTGGAGACTTTTATCTCCCTCACCAACTTCAAACATCTGCTATCTGAGCAGCTAACCGATCGCTGCAGCTGTACATAGTCTATTGGTAAATAGCCCACCCATTTTCACCTACCTCATCCCCATACTGTTTTTATTTATTTATTTTTCTGCTCTTTTGCACACCAATATCTCTACCTTTACATAACCATCTGATCATTTATCACTCCAGTGTTAATCTGCATAATTGTAATTATTTGCCTACCTTCTCATGCCTTTTGCACACAATGTATATATAGACTCCCCTTTTTCTACTGTGTTATTGACTTGTTAATTGTTTACTCCATGTGTAACTCTGTGTTGTCTGTTCACACTGCTATGCCTTATCTTGGCCAGGTCGCAGTTGCAAATGAGAACTTGTTCTCAACTAGCCTACCTGGTTAAATAAAGGTGAAATAAAAATAAAATAAAAAACAAACACACCCCACAGAGCCCTCAACTACAGAGAGATGAACCTAGAGAAGAGTCTCCTCAACCAGATGGTTCTGGGTGTCTGTTCACAAACACACCCCACAGAGCCCTCAACTACAGAGAGATGAACCTAAAGAAGAGTCCCCTCAGCCAGATGGTTCTGGGGCTCTGTTCACAAACACAACTAGACCCCTAGGAGAGCAACACATTTAGACCCCACAGAGCCCCAGGACAGCAACACAACTAGACCCCACAGAGCTCCAGGACAGCAACACAACTAGACCCCACAGAGCCCCAGGACAGCAACACAACTAGACCCCACAGAGCCCCAGGACAGCAACACAACTAGACCCCACAGAGCCCCAGGACAGGAACACAACTAGACCCCACAGAGCCCCAGGACAGCAACACAACTAGACCCCACAGAGCCCCAGGACAGCAACACAACTAGACCCCACAAAGCCCCAGGACAAAAACACAACTAGACCCCACAGAGCCCCAGGACAGCAACACAACTAGACCCCACAGAGCCCCAGGACAGCAACACAACTAGACCCCACAGAGCCCCAGGACAGCAAACAGAACTAGACCCCACAGAGCCCCAGGACAGCAACACAACATTCAGACCCAGAAAGTTAAAGGTTAACTATGACACACTGGAAAGAATCAACCAAAAGCCAGATCAAAGTGGAATGTTATCTGGCCCAAAACAGAGTTGACAGAGGTATAATAAATATAATAATAAATAGCCACTGTGCCGAACACCAAATGAAGGAAATCCTTGACGTTGTACAGACTCAGTGACCATAGCCTTGCTATTGATGAGGTCGTCATCGCCTGTCTCCTCTTGAGAGTCAGGTTTGCCTACGTGCCCACAAACTGAGCTGCACTTCCTAACCTCCTGCCAAAACCACATTAGAGAGACGTATTTCCCACAGATCACACAAAGAATTTGAAAACAAATCAAACATTGATAAAATCCCATATCTGTTAGGTGAAATACCGCAGTGTGCAATCACAGCAACAAGATGTGTGGCCCGTTGCCATGAGAAAAGGGAAACCAGTGGAGAACAAACAAACATTGTAATTACAACCTATATTTATCTTTTGATTTTCATACTTCAACTATTTGCACATTCTTACAACGCTGTACACAGCCAATAATATAACACTTGAAATGTCTATATTCGTTTAACTTTTGTGAGTGTAATTTTAACTAATAGTTTTTTTCCCTTTTGTTTGTCTATTCCATTTGCTTTGGCAATGTAAACATATGTTTCCCGTGCCAATAAAGACCTTCAACTGAACTGAGAGACAGGCACACATCACATGACTGAAAGGGAAAGACTGGTGTGGGAGGAAAACAAAACTAATACTTCTAAATGGCATGTGTGTGTAGTCTTAGGCATCAGGAAACGGCTCTGGGATCAGTTAGTATGCCTGACTCACTGCCCATCTCTGAAGGCTGAAGACACACTTCCCTCGTTACAGCTGAAACCTTTTGAGGAAGTGAAATTGAGAGCAGGGTAAAGGTTCTAAACTATAGGTCAGGGTGGACTCTGGGTTCTGCTTTGGTGTTGATTCTGCTACTGTAGAAGAAGAACTGTAGTTACTTCCTGTCACGAAAACCGACAGTTCCTGAATTGTTGCTTCGGCATGTTGTTTCACTTTGTTTTATTTTAAATTTGTTCATAAGTGTGTTTGTGTCAACACCTGCTACCAACTAGCCAGCAGGCTAGGTTGCAATGGAGCCCCCTTCACCTGGAATAGCTAAAGTTTACAGCGCTGTAGAAGCTGTGTTTATTACGATCTTGTCTAGGACAGTATTGACAATCTGGAGTTCCAATGTGGTAATTGTTTGATAGCGGGGAACTACAGGAATGAAGTGGCTACGCTTAGCAAGCAAATCTCAGTTCTGCCAAACTTACAGGGAAAGGACGGTAGGACGCCACTCGGGCCTAATGGATGTTTCCCCACCTCTCCATCTGTCCCTATCTGAATGGCCTGTGCTACCTGGAACTAGCCTGCCAAGGAGGTCCTCTCCATCTGTCCCTATCTGAATGGCCTGTGCTACCTGGAACTAGCCTGCCAAGGAGGTCCTCTCCATCTGTCCCTATCTGAATGGCCTGTGCTACCTGGAACTAGCCTGCCAAGGAGGTCCTCTCCATCTGTCCCTATCTGAATGGCCTGTGCTACCTGGAACTAGCCTGCCAAGGAAGTTGTCTCCATCTGTTCTCCTCCTCCACCCTGTAGTGAAGTAGACGGAGAACAGCAAGAAGAGTGTTCTAATCAGCGCTGGTTCCATGTCACAAGTAGTGGAAACCGAAGGCAGCAGCAGCTGCTAAGCGGATGGGAGTGACTGCAAGAGGTTCGGAGCAGATTGACATAGGGAATAGTGTCGCTGAACTGGTACATGATCAACCTGCACCTCCATCGCTGGGACTGCCTGTGTCTGAGACCACCAACTCCAGCTTCGACTTCGTTGTCGAGTCCGACTCCTTTCCCTCTCTGGATCTGACGGAGCACTGCCTGCTGTGGGAGGAGCAGCGGGCATACCCTATCCTGCTTCTCATGGGCCCATGAAAGGCTCAACCAATTGTGTGAGGGGTGGGAATGGGCGGATTTCTACATCCCCTTCTCCAGCTGTTGTATTGGGCAGTTCAATGGTGAGAAATGTCTCAGTCCCTGGAGCAAAAACGTTGTACTCTCCAGGAGCCCAAGTACAAGACATTAATAAGCTCCTCCCAGACACTATAAACCTGCATCAGGACATCAATAAGCTGCTCCCAAACATTATAAACCTGCATCAGGACATCAATGAGCTGCTCCCAGACACTATAAACCTGCATCAGGACATCAATGAGCTGCTCCCAGACACTATAAACCTGCATCAGGACATCAATAAGCTGCTCCCAGACATTATAAACCTGCATCAGGACATCAATAAGATGCTCCCTAACATTATAAACCTGCATCAGGACATCAATAAGCTGCTCCCAAACATAATAAACCTGCATCAGGACATCAATAAGCTCCTCCCAGACACTATAAACCTGCATCAGGACATCAACAAGCTGCTCCCAGACACTATAAACCTGCATCAGGACATCAATAAGCTGATCCCAGACATTATAAACCTGCATCAGGACATCAATAAGCTCCTCCCAAACATAATAAACCTGCATCAGGACATCAATAAGCTCCTCCCAGACACTATAAACCTGCATCAGGACATCAATAAGCTACTCCCAGACACTATAAACCTGCATCAGGACATCAATAAGCTGCTCCCAGACATTATAAACCTGCATCAGGACATCAATAAACTGCTCCCCAACATTATAAACCTGCATCAGGACATCAATAAGCTGCTCCCAAACATAATAAACCTGCATCAGGACATCAATAAGCTCCTCCCAGACACTATAAACCTGCATCAGGACATCAACAAGCTGCTCCCAGACACTATAAACCTGCATCAGGACATCAATAAGCTGATCCCAGACATTATAAACCTGCATCAGGACATCAATAAACTGCTCCCCAACATTATAAACCTGCATCAGGACATCAATAAGCTGCTCCCTAACATTATAAACCTGCATCAGGACATCAATAAGCTGCTCCCAAACATAATAAACCTGCATCAGGACATCAATAAGCTCCTCCCAGACACTATAAACCTGCATCAGGACATCAATAAGCTACTCCCAGACACTATAAACCTGCATCAGGACATCAATAAGCTGCTCCCAGACATTATAAACCTGCATCAGGACATCAATAAACTGCTCCCCAACATTATAAACCTGCATCAGGACATCAATAAGCTGCTCCCAAACATAATAAACCTGCATCAGGACATCAATAAGCTCCTCCCAGACACTATAAACCTGCATCAGGACATCAACAAGCTGCTCCCAGACACTATAAACCTGCATCAGGACATCAATAAGCTGATCCCAGACATTATAAACCTGCATCAGGACATCAATAAACTGCTCCCCAACATTATAAACCTGCATCAGGACATCAATAAACTGCTCCCCAACATTATAAACCTGCATCAGGACATCAATAAGCTGCTCCCTAACATTATAAACCTGCATCAGGACATCAATAAGCTGCTCCCAAACATAATAAACCTGCATCAGGACATCAATAAGCTCCTCCCAGACACTATAAACCTGCATCAGGACATCAATAAGCTGCTCCCAGACACTATAAACCTGCATCAGGACATCAATAAGCTGCTCCCAGACATTATAAACCTGCATCAGGACATCAATAAACTGCTCCCCAACATTATAAACCTGCATCAGGACATCAATAAGCTGCTCCCAAACATAATAAACCTGCATCAGGACATCAACAAGCTGCTCCCTAACATTGTAAGCCTGCATCAGGACATCAATAAGCTCCTCCCAGACACTATAAACCTGCATCAGGACATCAATAAGCTGCTCCCAGACACTATAAACTCGCATCAGGACATCAATGAGCTGCTCCCAGACACTATAAACCTGCATCAGGACATCAATGAGCTGCTCCCAGACACTATAAACCTGCATCAGGACATCAATAAGCTGCTCCCAGACACTATAAACCTGCATCAGGACATCAACAAGCTGCTCCCAGACACTATAAACCTGCATCAGGACATCAATAAGCTGATCCCAGACATTATAAACCTGCATCAGGACATCAATAAGCTCCTCCCAAACATAATAAACCTGCATCAGGACATCACTAAGCTCCTCCCAGACACTATAAACCTGCATCAGGACATCAATAAGCTACTCCCAGACACTATAAACCTGCATCAGGACATCAATAAGCTGCTCCCAGACATTATAAACCTGCATCAGGACATCAATAAACTGCTCCCCAACATTATAAACCTGCATCAGGACATCAATAAGCTGCTCCCAAACATAATAAACCTGCATCAGGACATCAATAAGCTCCTCCCAGACACTATAAACCTGCATCAGGACATCAACAAGCTGCTCCCAGACACTATAAACCTGCATCAGGACATCAATAAGCTGATCCCAGACATTATAAACCTGCATCAGGACATCAATAAACTGCTCCCCAACATTATAAACCTGCATCAGGACATCAATAAGCTGCTCCCTAACATTATAAACCTGCATCAGGACATCAATAAGCTGCTCCCAAACATAATAAACCTGCATCAGGACATCAATAAGCTCCTCCCAGACACTATAAACCTGCATCAGGACATCAATAAGCTACTCCCAGACACTATAAACCTGCATCAGGACATCAATAAGCTGCTCCCAGACATTATAAACCTGCATCAGGACATCAATAAACTGCTCCCCAACATTATAAACCTGCATCAGGACATCAATAAGCTGCTCCCAAACATAATAAACCTGCATCAGGACATCAATAAGCTCCTCCCAGACACTATAAACCTGCATCAGGACATCAACAAGCTGCTCCCAGACACTATAAACCTGCATCAGGACATCAATAAGCTGATCCCAGACATTATAAACCTGCATCAGGACATCAATAAACTGCTCCCCAACATTATAAACCTGCATCAGGACATCAATAAACTGCTCCCCAACATTATAAACCTGCATCAGGACATCAATAAGCTGCTCCCTAACATTATAAACCTGCATCAGGACATCAATAAGCTGCTCCCAAACATAATAAACCTGCATCAGGACATCAATAAGCTCCTCCCAGACACTATAAACCTGCATCAGGACATCAATAAGCTGCTCCCAGACACTATAAACCTGCATCAGGACATCAATAAGCTGCTCCCAGACATTATAAACCTGCATCAGGACATCAATAAACTGCTCCCCAACATTATAAACCTGCATCAGGACATCAATAAGCTGCTCCCAAACATAATAAACCTGCATCAGGACATCAACAAGCTGCTCCCTAACATTGTAAGCCTGCATCAGGACATCAATAAGCTCCTCCCAGACACTATAAACCTGCATCAGGACATCAATAAGCTGCTCCCAGACACTATAAACTCGCATCAGGACATCAATAAGCTGCTCCCAGACACTATAAACCTGCATCAGGACATCAATAAGCTGCTCCCAGACATTATAAACCTGCATCAGGACATCAATAAGCTGCTCCCAGACATTATAAACCTGCATCAGGACATCAATAAGCTGCTCCCAGACACTATAAACCTGCATCAGGACATCAATAAGCTGCTCCCAGACACTATAAACCTGCATCAGGACATCAATAAGCTGCTCCCAGACATTATAAACCTGAATCAGGACATTAATAAGCTGCTCCCTAACATTATAAACCTGCATCAGGACATCAATAAGCTGCTCCAACATTAAAAACCTGCATCAGGACATCAATAAGCTGCTCCCAGACATAATAAACCTGCATCAGGACATCAACAAGCTGCTCCCAGACACTATAAACCTGCATCAGGACATCAATATGCTCCTCCCAGACACTATACACCTGCATCAGGACATCAATAAGCTCCTCCCAGACACTATAAACCTGCATCAGGACAGCAATTTGAAACCTTCTGGAAACAAAGCTTGTTTTATAGGGATGATGGGATCCACCCAAATCACTTGGGTTCCTGGATCCTTTCACAGCATTATAAGGCTGCGTTGAGACAAGGACTTATCAATGACCCAGGTCCAGCTCAGCTAATCCCTACCGCTGTGTCACTGAGTTGTCATAATGCTTTAGCAAATGTACATTATCCCAGGCGTACTGGATATCACAAAAGTAACCTAATTTACGTCCCTCTTACTGCCCTGAATACCTCTACTGATCCTACAGCTATCGTTTGCTGTAACTATGCCTATGAGCCAGAGAAAACTGTTAGCACTGAGGCGGTGTTCCCTAGAAGGAAGTCCACTGTGTGCAGCTCACCGTGCATGAACATAAATAACATGAGCATGTCTACTTTTGCTAAGCTTCCCAATAAAGCAATGAAAACAATCAGGAATCCCAGAAAAGTGAGAAGAAAATGCCCACGTTAACATATGTAGCATAAGACAAGGCTCATGAAATTAATAATTAAATTGATAGTAACAGATGACATTCATGTTCTGACAATCTCTGAAACTCACTTAGATAATACCTTTGACGATACAGTTGTAGCAATACAAGATTTTAACAATTACAGAAAATACAGAAATGCCAAAGGTGGAGGTGTTGCTGTTTATATTCAGAACAACATTCCTGTAAAGCTTAGAGAGGGTCTCATGATAAATACTGTTGAAGGAATATGGCGACAGGTTCATCTGCCTCACCTAAAGCCCATTCTGGTGTGAAGCTGCTATAGACCACCAAGTGCTAACAGTCAGTATCTGGATAACATGTGTGAAGTGCTTGATAATGTATGTGACATCAACAGAGAGGTATATTTTCAATATTCCAATATTGACTGGCTTTCATCAAGAGAAAGCTTCAAACTGTAACTAGTGCCTGCAACCTGGTTCAGGTTATCAGTCATGAATGAAATCATCAACATGTATTAATCACATCTTTACTAACGCTGCAGAAATGTGCTTTAAAGCAGCATCCAAATCCATCAGATGTAGTGATCACAATATAGTTGCCATATCTAGGAACACCAAAGTTGCTTATCGCAGACACTAATAAGTATTAAGAAAATGACTGTAAGAACTGTTAAATCCACTTGGATTGCTGAGGCATTTAAACATTTTATTGTTGAGAGGGATGAGGCAAAATAGATGACAAATAGGTCTGGGTGCACACCCAATTGGTAAACGTACTGCAAATTGAGAAATCATGAGACTAAACTGAATAAAAAGATGAAGAACTACACTATGAAACAAAGATAAATGACATGAAGAATTATATAAAAAATATTTCGGAGCACCTTAAATAAAATGTCGGGAAAAAAGGCAAACTCAGCTCCATCATTCATTGAATCAGATGGCTCATTCATCACAAAACCCACTGATATTGCCAACTACTTTAATTATTGTTTTCATTGGACAGATTAGCAAATTTAGGCATGACATGCCAACAACAAACAGTTGTTATACAAGTATAACTGACCAAATTATAAAAGACAAGCACTGTTATTTAGAATTCCGTAAAGTGAGTGTGGAAGAGGGGAAAAAATGATTGTTGTCTATCAACAATAACAAGCCTCTGAGGTCTGACAACTTGACATACAAGTATAACTGACCAAATTATGGAAGACAAGTATTGTAATTTTGACTTCCGTCGAGTGAGTGTGGAACAAGTAAAACAATTATTGTTGGGTCTGACAACTGAGGAAAATTACTGAGGATAATAGCGATATTGCCAATCCTATTTGTCATATCTTCAATCTAAGCCTACTAGAGAGTGTGTCCCCTCAGGCCTGGAGGGAAGCTAAAGTCATTCCACTACCTAAGAATAGTAAATCCCCCTTTACTGGCTCAAATATCCGACCAATCATCGTGTTACCAACCCTTAGGAAACTTCTGGAAAAAATGGTGTTTGACCAGATAAAATGCTATTTTACTGGAAACAAATTTACAACAGACTTTCAGCATGCTTATTGGGAAGGACATTCAACAAGAAAAGAACTTAAACAAATGACTGATGATTGGCTGAGAGAAATTGATGATAAAATGATTGTGGGGGGTGTCTTGTTAGACCTCAGTGTGGCTTTTGACATTATCGATCATAGTCTGCTGCTAGAAAAACTTGTGTTATGGCTTTACACCCCCTGCTATAATGTTGATACAAAGTTACCTGCCTAACAAAACACAGAGGGTGTTCTTTAATGGAAGCCTCTCCAACATAATCCAGGTAGAATTAGGAATTCCCCAGGGCAGCTGTCTTGGTCCATTACTTTTTACGATCTTTACTCATGAATAAAGCCAGTGTGGCTCAACACTAAACACGTCAGCTACAACAGTGAATGAAGTCACTGCAACACTTAGAGCTGCAGCTAGTTTCAGAATGGATGGCAAGGAATAACGTAGTCCTAATATTTTAAAAACAAAAAGCATTGTGTTTTGGACAAATCATTCACTAAATCATAAACCAACTGAATCTTTCAATAAATCATGTGGAAATTGAGCAAGTTGAGGTGACTATAGTACTTGGAGTAACCCTGGATTGTAAAATGTCATGGTCAAAACATATTGATACAACAGTAGCTAAGATGGGGGTGAAGTCTGTCTATAATAAAGTGCTGCTCTACCTTCTTAACAGCACTATCAACAAGGCAGGTCCTACAGGTCCTAGTTTCTACCTTCTTCACAGAACTATCAACAAGGCAGGTCCTACAATCCCTAGTTTCTAACTTCTTAACAATACAATCAACAAGGCAGGTCCTACAGGCCCTAGTTTCTACCTTCTTAACAACACTATCAACAAGGCAGGTCCTACAGTCCCTAGTTTCTCACTTCTTAACAATTATCAACAATGCAGGTCATATAGTCCCTAGTTTCTACCTTCTAAACAACGCTATCAACAAGGCAGGTCCTTGTTTCTACCTTCTTAACAACACTATCAACAAGGCAGGTCCTAGTTTCTACCTTCTTAACAACAAGGCAGGACCTACAGGCCCTAGTTTCTACCTTCTTAACAACACTAACAACAAGGCAGGTCCTACAGGTCCTAGTTTCTACCTTCTTAACAACACTATCAACAAGGCAGGTCCTACAGGCCCTAGTTTCTACCTTCTTAACAACACTATCAACAAGGCAGGTCCTACAGGCCCTAGTTTCTACCTTCTTAACAACACTATCAACAAGGCAGGTCCTACTGGGACTAGTTTCTACCTTCTTAACAACACTATCAACAAGGCAGGTCCTACAGGCCCTAGTTTTATCACGTGTGGTCAGGTGCCACAAAGAGTAATTTAGGAAAAGTATAATTGTCTCAGAACAAGGCAGCACTGGCCATTGGATGTACACAGAGAGCTAATATTAATAATATGCTTGTCAGTCTCTCCTGGCTCAAAGTGGAGGAGAGATTGACTTCATCACTACTTGTATTTATGAGAGGTATTTTACAGAGCTGTCTGAACTGTTGGCACACAGCTCAGACACCCATGCATACCCCACAAGACATGCCACCAGAGGTCTCTTCACAGTCCCCAAGTCCAGAACAGACTATGGGAGGGGCACAGTACTACATACAGCCACATTAAGTAACTGACGCAGTGAAGTGTTATTTTTCTATCTGTTTTTAAACATATCTTATGGAACAGAGACACACAAGACATGAACTCCACACATACACACACACACACACAGTAGCTGCAGCCTTCGCAGGAACTAACGGGGATCCATAATAAACCACAGGAAGAGTAGCTGCTGTCTTTGCAGGAACTAATGGGGATCCATAATAAACCCCAGGAAGAGTAGCTGCTGCCTTGGCAAGAACTAATGGGGATCCATAATAAACCCCAGGAAGAGTAGCTGCTGCCTTGGCAGGAACTAATGGGGATCCATAATAAACCACAGGAAGAGTAGCTGCTGCCTTGGCAGGAACTAATGGGGATCCATAATAAACCCCAGGAAGAGTAGCTGCTGCCTTGGCAGAAACTAACGGGGATCCATAATAAACCCCAGGAAGAGTAGCTGCTGCCTTGGCAGGAACTAATGGGGATCCATAATAAACCCCAGGAAGAGTAGCTGCTGCCTTGACAGGAACTAATGGGGATCCATAATACACCCCAGGAAGAGTAGCTGCTGCCTTGGCAGGAACTAATGGGGATCCATAATAAACCCCAGGAAGAGTAGTTGATGCCTTGGCAGGAACTAATGGAGATCCATAATAAACCCCAGGAAGAGTAGCTGCTGCCTTGGCAGGAACTAATGGGGATCCATAATAAACCACAGGAAGAGTAGCTGCTGCCTTGACAGGAACTAATGGGGATCCACAATAAACCCCAGGAAGAGTAGCTGCTACCTTGACAGGAACTAATGGGGATCCATAATAAACCCCAGGAAGAGTAGCTGCTGCCTTGGCAGGAACTAATGGGGATCCATAATAAACCACAGGAAGAGTAGCTGCTACCTTGACAGGAACTAATGGGGATCCATAATAAACCCCCGGAAGAGTAGCTGCTGCCTTGGCAGGAACTAACGGGGATCCATAATAAACCCCAGGAAGAGTAGCTGCTGCCTTGACAGGAACTAACGGGGATCCATAATAAACCCCAGGAAGAGTAGCTGCTGCCTTGACAGGAACTAATGGGGATCCATAATAAATACAAATACAGCTAGGTAGCACACTCCCTCTCTGCCGGCTGGGCTACACACTTTCCACCAGAACTGGCTTTTCAGGAAGTTAATTTCGCCGCTACCTCAGCACCTAGACCACAGAGAGTAAGGTAAAGGTCAAAACACAGGACCACAGAGAGCAGGGTAAAGGTCAAAACACAGGACCACAGAGAGCAGGGTAAAGGTCAAAACACAGGACCAGAGAGAGCAGGGTAAAGGTCAAAACACAGGACCAGAGAGAGCAGGGTAAAGGTCAAAACACAGGACCACAGAGAGCAGGGTAAAGGTTGTCGATGTGTTTTAGTGTTATTTCTAGGTATATCGTGCCTAGCTGTGTTTTGATGGAAAGTCTGGTTGTGTGTTAGTGGAATGTTCCAGCAAAGGCTGAGTCATGGAGACAGGCCCTGCTTTCACAACAGACCCTCAGCAGCCAAACCAAACAATCATGGCATGACAAGAAACTGCTTACAGACATTTACATGCTTACTAGCCACACACTAAAGGACAATCATATCCACAGTCGTCTGTGGACGTGAGCAGCCTAACCAGTAGTTCTGTTCAGATGAAGGTTATGTAGTGAGTTACAGTGTGTATGACTAATTAAAGATTGGATTTGACCAGGTCACTCTACTTGGAGCCAGTAAGTGTTTGTCTTTAATGACAGAGGTAATCAACATGTCAATGGAATGTCTCAGAGTCTGATCCACAGGATTTAAGACAACACAAAACAAATGTTGTTTCAGAAGGAACATGTTAGCCCTGGACAGGAGATTTAAACATGGAGTCCTGGACAGGAGATTTAAACATGGAGTCCTGGACAGGAGATTTAAACATGGAGTCCTGGACAGGAGATTTAAACATGGAGTGAGTTAGGACAGGAGATTTAAACATGGAGTGAGTTAGGACAGGAGATTTAAACATGGAGTTAGTTAGGACAGGAGATTTAAACATGGAGTGAGTTAGGACAGGAGATTTAAACATGGAGTGAGTCAGGACAGGAGATTTAAACATGGAGTAAGTTAGGACAGGAGATTTAAACATGGAGTCCTGGACAGGAGATTTAAACATGGAGTCCTGGACAGGAGATTTAAACATGGAGTTAGTTAGGACAGGAGATTTAAACATGGAGTGAGTTAGGACAGGAGATTTAAACATGGAGTCCTGGACAGGAGATTTAAACATGGAGTCCTGGACAGGAGATTTAAACATGGAGTCCTGGACAGGAGATTTAAACATGGAGTCCTGGACAGGAGATTTAAACATGGAGTGAGTTAGGACAGGAGAGTTAAACATGGAGTCCTGGACAGGAGATTTAAACATGGAGTCCTGGACAGGAGATTTAAACATGGAGTCCTGGACAGGAGATTTAAACATGGAGTGAGTTAGGACAAGAGAGATAAACATGGAGTCCTGGACAGGAGATTTAAACATGGAGTCCTGGACAGGAGATTTAAACATGGAGTCCTGGACAGGAGATTTAAACATGGAGTGAGTTAGGACAGGAGGTTTAAACATGGAGTTAGTTAGGACAGGAGAGTTAAACATGGAGTGAGTTAGGACAGGAGCGATAAACATGGAGTTAGTTAGGACAGGAGAGATAAACATGGAGTTAGTTAGGACAGGAGAGATAAAAATGGAGTTAGTTAGAACAGGAGATTTAAACATGGAGTGAGTTAGGACAGGAGAGTTAAACATGGAGTGAGTTAGGACAGGAGAGTTAAACATGGAGTGAGTTAGGACAGGAGAGTTAAACATGGAGTGAGTTAGGACAGGAGAGTTAAACATGGAGTGAGTTAGGACAGGAGAGTTAAACATGGAGTGAGTTAGGACAGGAGAGTTAAACATGGAGTGAGTTAGGACAGGAGAGTTAAACATGGAGTTAGTTAGGACAGGAGATTTAAACATGGAGTGAGTTAGGACAGGAGAGAAAAACATGGAGTGAGTTAGGACAGGAGAGATAAACATGGAGTGAGTTAGGACAGGAGGGGGATCAACAATGAGTCAACACTATGTGGCTAGGCTAGGGGGACCAACGACGAGTCAACACTATGTTGCTAGACTAGGGGGACCAACAATGAGTCAACACTATGTGGCTAGGCTAGGGGGACTAGCCTAAACTGTAGGTAGGCCATCTAATGCAGTAATCCATAGAGCCTATACTGTAGGTAGCCCATCTAATGCAGTAATCCATGGAGTCTATACTGTAGGTAGGCCATCTAATGCAGTAATCCATAGAGTCTATACTGTAGGTAGGCACTCTAATACAGTAATCCATGGAGTCTAGTTTACATACACCTTAGCAAAATACATTTAAACTCAGTTTTTCACAATACCTGACATTTAATCCCAGTAAAAATTCCCTGATTCAGGTCAGTAAGGATCACCACTTTATTTTAAGAATGTGACATTTCAGAATATAGTAGAGAGAATGATTTATTTAATATTTTATTTATTTATTTACATACACTCAATTAGTATTTGGTAGCATTGCCTTTAGATTGTTTAACTTGGGTCAAACGTTTCGGGTAGCATTCCACAAGCTTCCCACAATAAATTGGGTGAATTTTGGCCCATTCCTCGCTGACAGAGCTGGTGTAACTGAGTCAGGTTTGAAGGCCTCCTTGCTCGCACACGCTTTTTCAGTTCTGCCCACAAATGTTCTATAGGATTGAGGTCAGGGCTTTGTGATGGCCACTCCAATACCCTGACTTTTTTGTCCTAAAGTCAATTTGCCACAACTTTGGAAGTATGCTTGGGGTTATTGTCCATTTGGAAGACCCATTTGCGACCAAGCTTTAACTTCCTGACTGATGTCTTGAGACGTTGCTTCAATATATCCACATAATTGTCTTTCCTCATGTTGCCATCTATTTTGTGAAGTGCACCAGTGCCTCTTGCAGCAAAGCACCCCCACAACATGATGCTGCCACCTCCGTGCTTCACAGTTGGGATGGTGTCCTTCGGCCTGCAAGCCTCCCCCTTTTTCCTCCAAACATAACAATGGTCATTATATCCAAACAGTTCTATTTTTGTTTCATCAACCCAGATGACATTTCTCAAAAAAGTATGATCTTTGTCCCCATGTGCAGTTGCAACCCTAGTCTGGCTTTTTTATGGCGGTTTTGAAGCAGTAGCTTCTTCCATGCTGAGCGGCCTTTCAGGTTATGTCGATATAGGACTCGTTTAACTGTGGATATAGATACTTTGTACCTGTTTCCTCCAGCATCTTCTAAAAGGTCCTTTGCTGTTGTTCTGGGATTTATTTGAACTTTTCACACAAAAGTACGTTCATCTCTAGGAGACAGAACGCGTCTCCTTCCTGAACGGTATGACAGCTGCGTGGTCCCATGGTGTTTATACTTGCGTACTATTGTTTGTACAGATGAACGTGGTACCTTCAGGCGTTTGGAAATTGCAACCAAGGATGAACCAGACTTGTGGAGGTCGACACTTTTTTTTCTGAGGTCTTGGCTGATTTCTTTTGATTTTCCCATGATATCAAGCAAGAGGCACTGAGTTTGAATGTAGGCCTTGAAATACATCCACAGGTACACCTCCAATTGACTCAAATTATGTCAATTAGCCTATCAGAAGCTTCTAAAGCCATGACATCATTTTCTGGAATTTTCCAAGCTGTTTAAAGGCACAGTCAACTTAGTGATCTGACCCACTAGAATTGTGATACAGTGAATTATAAGTGAAATAATCTGTCTGTAAACAATTGTTGGAAAAATGACTTGTGTCATGAACAATGTAGACGTCCTAACCGACTTGCCAAAACTATAGTTTGTTAATAAGAAACGTGTGGAGTGTTTGAAAAACGAGTTTTAATGACTCCAACCTAAGTGTATGTAAACTTCTGACTTCAACTGTATATATTCTAAACTAAGTGTTTTGCTCCATTTTAAAAGTAGTAACAGGTCCATGTAGATTAAACAACCCTTCATAATGCCATAGAAGTAGTGTTCAGCCAGTATAACAATGTGCAACTATCATTGTCATTCCCAGAGAATACAGATACTGTGCCTATCAGCATTTTGTCTGGTGGTGATGGGGCTACCATGGTAACATGTCAGAGTGGTCATAACTTCCTGTGTGATGGTAATGGAGTTACCATGGTAACATGTCAGAGTGGTCATAACTTCCTGTGTGGTGGTAATGGAGTTACCACGGTAACATGTCAGAGTAGACATAACTTCGTGTGGTGCCCCGCACTGAAAAGAAAACATATGCTTGAAATATTTTGCTTCCTCTTTTAAAATATAATTAGTTGAGTCATGGATGACTCCATTTGTAATGAGTATCTGTTTATACTTTTTGGTAGCATTTCTATGTTGAAGATTCAAGAAACATTTTACTCATTTTCCACAATTTTCCATCCAATTCGCTTTATTTTTGTAATACATTACTCTCGTTCTTGAATAAGTTCCTCCATTTCTTTTAGTTTTTCCTCTAACCTATGTTGTGTCTCTATAGTACAGTTTCCGTTACCATCTACCTTTATTAGTCTCATCTCATTTGACCTAAACTGCTTTTGTTTTAATGATGAGTATTGTATTGAATGGCCTCTAAAAGTACATTTGAAAGATCTGCTGTACCCATGTTGTGCAACAAAAACAAAAAAAAAAAATGAATTATTTTGTCTTAAAATTTCCAATATCCCCATTCACGTGTAAATTCTGTAAGAGTTATATGGAGGCCAAATGACTTTAGTCTGGTGACTGAGCTGGCCATACCCCATGCATATTAAGAAGTTAAACTAATAAAATGGACTGATATGTTGTCAGAATTCAATAAATATTTATTAGGCTATAAAGCAGATTGTTTGAAAGAGGATAAAACACAGACCATGCTAAAAGGTAATTAAAACAAGGATCTTTCCTGCAGAGCATATCAGATGTCTACATCTTCCAAGCCTTTCTTTCCCACTGTTTAAACAGACCACCTTTCAAGACCAAACAATTAAGATCAGGTGTGGCCAAATACTAGGCGTGGCCAAGACACTGAACACAGTCAAATTGACAAGACAAACTACTGGCTGTTGAGGATGAAGGTACATGTAAACATAAATGGTTAGAATAATGAAACCGTTTTGGGCCCAATTCACACACAAGAAACAAAAATCACATTTAAATAAGGAGTATAAAGTGAAGATGCCTCAACATGACTTCCTGTTGAAATAAAAGGTAAATAAGGTTCACATAATTAAAGATAACAGATCAGGGTGTAATGAGGTATGAATATAAGTGGAAGTTGATGAAATATGGATTATGACACAAGCCAGTAGAATAAAGGATAAACAAAAACATTCCTAATTCTACTCTCTCATACTCAGCCTTCCCATCTAGACAGATGGCAGCCATATTGGAGCTTGGGTGCTGAGATAAATAGTCTGTCACTATGATGGAGGTGTCTGGTCTATGTCTAAGCTCAAACTTGTAAGGCACAAGTAACACCAGGTGATACAGTCGTTAGTGTTATTCATCTGCAGGAGCCACTGCAGATTGCCATGGTCAGACTCCATCAGGAAGCAGCGACCGAGAAGGTAGTACTGTTCCACAGTATACCAAAACTTCTATTATATTACAAAAAAATATTCTAAAACGGTTTGGTACTAGAACCTCTGTTATGTTTGGTATATCTGTCAAATGTCGCTCACGTGATTGAGGGGATCAAGTCTGTGTCAGTGGAGCCCCTTTACAGCGCCAAGAGCCTGGTCCACCTACTCATTCACTGTTAGAGCCGAAAGCTCCCCACTCACGCAGTATAGAAGTTAACATGCTGCATTATTCAAGTGTGTTATGTAGAAAATGTTGAAACGGTTCATTATTGTTCACAAAGCAATATCCCTACAGGCTACAACACTTTTACAATGCAAGAATATACTGGGAGCTTCCAGCTTTAATTGTAGGCCTAGTTTCCTAGCTTCCAGCGGATTCACTATCCTAGTAGTTTGTAATAATATGCAGAATCCACGGCCACAAAGTCAGATTCCACGGCCACAAAGTCAGATTCCACGGCCACAAAGTCAGATTCCACGGCCACAAAGTCAGATTCCACAGCCACAAAGTCAGATTCCACAGCCACAAAGTCAGATTCCACAGCCACAAAGTCAGATTCCACAGCCACAAAGTCAGATTCCACAGCCACAAAGTCAGATTCCACAGCCACAAAGTCAGATTCCACAGCCACAAAGTCAGATTCCACAGCCACAAAGTCAGATTCCACAGCCACAAAGTCAGATTCCACAGCCACAAAGTCGGTCTTCCACTGCCACATTCTGCCTCACTAATGATGTCATTCATTTCTTTAAGCGACAGCACATACTTATAGAAAATAGATTTCTTCTTCTTCTATGCAAAACGTTGTTAATTAGATTAGAACAGATTAGAACAATAAAAAATGTTCTCTTCTTAGCAGTTGAGTAACAGGCTTTGGTTTTTCCATTTATGTTTTGAGGTCAGACTTTAGCATGTATCAATCGTTAGCACGTAGGGCGCACCGATTGGTGCTGGCTTGTCCATCTCGTTAGTGGGAAGGTGTTTCATCTGTGCCATCATGACCAGCCGTAGGGATACTATGGCCCAACTCCATAGAACTGGCCCTGCTACACCAACTTGTTGCCCTCCTCAACTACTCTGCATAACTTCTCAACAGTGAACTGACTCACTGTTCCTGTCTGCTGCTTATTTACCTTCTCAAATAGCTTAGCCAGGCTAGCATCATCTACCTTCTCAAATAGCTTAGCCATGCTAGCATCATCTACCTTCTCAAATAGCTTAGCCATGCTAGCATCATCTACCTTCTCAAATAGCTTAGCCATGCTAGCATCATCTACCTTCTCAAATAGCTTAGCCATGCTAGCATCATCTACCTTCTCAAATAGCTTAGCCATGCTAGCATCATCTACCTTCTCAAATAGCTTAGCCATGCTAGCATCATCTACCTTCTCAAATTGCTTAGCCAGGCGAGCATCATCTACCTTCTCAAATAGCTTAGCCAGGCTAGCATCATCTACCTTCTCAAATAGCTTAGCCATGCTAGCATCATCTACCTTCTCGAATAGCTTAGCCAGGCTAGCATCATCTACCTTCTCAAATAGCTTATCCATGCTAGCATCATCTATCTTCTCAAATAGCTTAGCCATGCTAGCATCATCTACCTTCTCAAACAGCTTAGCCAGGCTAGCATCATCTGCCTTCTGAAACAGCTCAGCTAAGCTAGCATCATCTACCTTCTCAAACAGCTTAGCCAGGCTAGCATCATCTACCTTCTGAAACCGCTTAGCTAAACTAGCATCATCTACCTTCTGAAACCGCTTAGCTAAACTAGCAGCATCTACCTTCTGAAACCGCTTAGCTAAACTAGCATCATCTACCTTCTGAAACCGCTTAGCTAAACTAGCATCATCTACCTTCTGAAACCGCTTAGCTAAACTAGCATCATCTACCTACTGAAACCGCTTAGCTAAACTAGCATCATCTACCTTTTGAAACCGCTTAGCTAAACTAGCATCATCTACCTTCTGAAACCGCTTAGCTAAACTAGCATCATCTACCTTCTGAAACCTCTTAGCTAAACTAGCATTATCTACCTTCTGAACCCGCTTAGCTAAACTAGCAGCATCTACCTTCTACCTTCCTACTGTTCCTGTCTGCTGCTTATTTACCTTCTCAAATAGCTTAGCCAGGCTAGCATCATCTACCTTCTCAAATAGCTTAGCCATGCTAGCATCATCTACCTTCTCAAATAGCTTAGCCATGCTAGCATCATCTACCTTCTCAAATAGCTTAGCCATGCTAGCATCATCTACCTTCTCAAATAGCTTAGCCATGCTAGCATCATCTACCTTCTCAAATAGCTTAGCCATGCTAGCATCATCTACCTTCTCAAATAGCTTAGCCATGCTAGCATCATCTACCTTCTCAAATTGCTTAGCCAGGCGAGCATCATCTACCTTCTCAAATAGCTTAGCCAGGCTAGCATCATCTACCTTCTCAAATAGCTTAGCCATGCTAGCATCATCTACCTTCTCGAATAGCTTAGCCAGGCTAGCATCATCTACCTTCTCAAATAGCTTATCCATGCTAGCATCATCTATCTTCTCAAATAGCTTAGCCATGCTAGCATCATCTACCTTCTGAAACCGCTTAGCTAAACTAGCATCATCTACCTTCTGAAACCGCTTAGCTAAACTAGCATCATCTACCTACTGAAACCGCTTAGCTAAACTAGCATCATCTACCTTTTGAAACCGCTTAGCTAAACTAGCATCATCTACCTTCTGAAACCGCTTAGCTAAACTAGCATCATCTACCTTCTGAAACCTCTTAGCTAAACTAGCATTATCTACCTTCTGAACCCGCTTAGCTAAACTAGCAGCATCTACCTTCTGAAACCGCTTAGCTAAACTAGCATTATCTACCTTCTGAAACCGCTTAGCTAAACTAGCATTATCTACCTTCTGAAGCTTCACAATTAAAGCCATCAACAACTTGCCATTTAGAAACCTCACATAGCATCTCACTGGAGTGTGAACTAGACATAGGCAAGTAACACAAATGCAACATAGCTATGTGCGCCATACACAGTGAGCCGTAGCGCCGCATATTTTGTTTGGATTAGAAAAGGCCTGTTGGGCGCACAGATATGTCGACTTCAGAAACACGCCACGTCTGCAGCAGTTTTAGGGTCTGCTCCATTCCCGTGGGGATTCTCCCGACTTTGCCTTGGCTTCACGGCAGCTCCAAACATTCATACAGCTACTCTCTCATACTCAGCCCTCCCCATCTAGACAGAGATGGCAAGCACCCCATGAAGGCCTCCCGTCACAATCCACTCCCCCCGCCACAACAAGAAGAATGGCTTTGACTGCAAAAATGTTGCTTCACCACACGCTCCAGTCGGAACTCTAATTAATAATAAAAACATCTCCATAAAAATCTGTCAGTTTAAACTAGCATCCGCCTATGTCACACTTCCGCATCTGAGGTGACAGAGCAGTGTTTGTCAGACAATCCGAAAAATCGGTCTTCTCACAAAATTGTCTTTAGCATCTAAACTGTATGAAGGTTCCCCTGTGCCAGTGCGAAAAAGGGGTTAAATACATGTTAATATATATATATATATTAACAATCCGGATCCGGTCTCTCAGATATAGGCCAGATACTTCAGAACAAAGCTTCCTTTAGATTATCTGTTGCACCATGTAGTGAATTGTATTCAATACGTTTGTATCAGCTAATAGCAGGAAGGCCAAATAAAAATATCCATCAAATGTTGTATTTTATTAGAAGGGCTTAGACTCTTGTGGGTTAAATCAATGCTTATGACAAATACTGCTCTCGAACCAGCCATAGCTGGCTAATCTTTTGAATACAGTGTAGTAAAAAACAACAACAACATAACATTAGCTATCTAGCTAAGGTTGGCATGATAGCTTAGCTACACTGACAGCTGTGCCCCATGTGTTGATGTTTATCGACTGCACGTAGAATTTCCCACACACAATTTGTGAATATTTAGCCTTCATCATACTTCAGAGCTGGAACCTAAACGTGCATTTCATCTCTAGAATGATTAACAGAACTCCTGTAATGAAGCAGCCTATAACAACGTACATTTCATCTCTAGAATGATTAACAGAACTCCTGTAATGAAGCAGCCTATAACAATGTAAATTTCATCACTAGAATGATTAACAGAACTCCTGTAATGAAGCAGCCTATAACAACGTACATTTCATCTCTAGAATGATTAACAGAACTCCAGTAATGAAGCAGCCTATAACAACGTACATTTCATCTCTAGAATGATTAACAGAACTCCTGTAATGAAGCAGCCTATAACAACGTACATTTCATCTCTAGAATGATTAACAGAACTCCTGTAATGAAGCAGCCTATAACAACGTACATTTCATCACTAGAATGATTAACAGAACTCCTGTAATGAAGCAGCCTATAACAACATACATTTCATCACTAGAATGATTAACAGAACTCCTGTAATGAAGCAGCCTATAACAACATACATTTAATCTCTAGAATGATTAACAGAACTCCTGTAATGAAGCAGCCTATAACAACGTGCATTTCATCTCTAGAATGATTAACAGAACTCCTGTAATGAAGCAGCCTATAACAACGTGCATTTCATCTCTAGAATGATTAACAGAACTCCTGTAATGAAGCAGCCTATAACAACGTACATTTCATCTCTAGAATGATTAACAGAACTCCTGTAATGAAGCAGCCTATAACAACATACATTTCATCACTAGAATGATTAACAGAACTCCTGTAATGAAGCAGCCTATAACAACGTACATTTCATCACTAGAATGATTAACAGAACTCCTGTAATGAAGCAGCCTATAACAACGTACATTTCATCTCTAGAATGATTAACAGAACTCCTGTAATGAAGCAGCCTATAACAACATACATTTCAAACATTTACTAAAAAAGTAATTGGCAGGAAAATACTAAATAGCTCACCTAATGCGAGCAGCTCCACATGTGACAGACGAAAATCTGTTTGGAATCTAAAAGATGCAACAATCTGGATGTAAGATAGGACTAGGATTGTGCCTTTGGCTTCAGGACAGTCAAAGAAAGTTCATTTGAAAACCAGTAGAACTGAAGACAAACGCTGGGTTCAATGGCATAGGAAGTCTATAAAATAATTGCATCCACGTTTCAATGGCATAGGAAGTCTATAAAAGAATTGCATCCACGAGCCCGTACGGGAGTTGTAGCGATGAGACAAGATAGTAACTACTAACAATTGGATACCACGAAATTGGGGAGGAAAACAGGTCAAATTTAAAAAATACACAATCCACTAAACTATGCTAATTAACTTATAGACCTATAACCTATTTTCTTTCTAACTTTTGCGGATTCGTGTCCGTAAAAACTTGAAATGACAATAGATGGTGAAGTCAAAGATCAGGCCAGTGGTTTCCATCTGTGCTTATGACAAATCCAGCTCCAGAACCAACCATAGAGCTGTTTTGGCCAAAAACCAGCAATTACCGGAGTGTGAGCAAGCAAACACACACCCCATTCCGCCTCTCCTCCCCTCCACACTTGGATGGACAGTGTGTGATGCGTGTTTTGTCCTATATTTATTTTGTATACATTCTTTATTTTTAATCCCAGCCCCCGTCCCCGCAGGAGGTCTTTTGCCTTTTGGTCAATCGTCATTGTAAATAAGAATTTGTTCTTAACTGACTTGCCCGGTAAAATAAATAAAATACAATTTAAGGGGAAACATTTAAATGTCTTGGAATGGCCTAGTTTAAACCCAGACCTCAACCCAATTGAGAATCTGTGGTATGACTTAAAGATTGCTGTAACACCAGAGGAACCCATCCAACTTGAAGGAGCTGGAGCAGTTTCTCCTTGAAAAATGGGCAAAAATCCCAGTGGCTAGATGTGCCAAGCTTATAGAGACATACCCCAAGAGACCTGCAGCTGTAATTGCTGCTTAAAGGGTGGCTCTACAAAGTATTTAATAGTTATGCACACTCACGTTCTGTTTTGTCTTATTTCTTTGCATCTTCAAAGTGGTAGGCATGTTGTGTAAATCAAATGATACAAACCCCCCAAAAATCTATTTTAATTCCATGTTGTAAGGCAACAAAATAGGAGAAATGCCAAGGGGGGGTGAACACTTTCGCAAGCCACGATGTAGGACCACTGGACTGGCGTCAAAGTGAACTCACCTCACTGAACTCTGACTCATCCTTGATCCAGAAATAGCACTGTTACTGTCTGGACCTATTATGTTAGAGGACTTAGTGGAGTTTTCTATGTATGCAATCTGAAAACAGTAAGACAGTTGGGGAAGATCTATCCATTCAGGCCATGTGCTTGCTTGCATTCATGGGATAAGATTGTTTACTAGATAATTAAAAAACATGTCTGTGACTAAAACCAGTTTGGCAAGCATTTCCCTGCATGAACATTTTCACTCATCTGAGCCACTTGTAGTTGAAATAGCTACAGTAAACAGAAAATATCAACGCAACATGCTACAATTTCAATACGTTCAGAAGGAAATCAAGCTATTTAAATTCATTAGGTCTTAATCTAAAGATTGCACATGACTGGGAACACAGATGCCTTAAAACTAAAAAAGAGAATCCAGTCAGTATGTCATCATTTGCATCATGCAGCATGATACATCTAGTCGAGTAAATCAGGCTGTTGATGGATGGCCTGTGGAATGTTGTCGCACTGCTTTTCAATGGCTGTGAGAAGTTGCTGGATATTGGCGTGAACTGGAACACGCTGTCATACACACCAATCCAGAACATCCCAAACATGCTCAATGGGTGACAAGGCAGGTGGACAAGGCTGGTGGACAAGGCAGGTGGACAAGGCAGGTGAACAAGGCAGGTGTTACAGTGGTCAGTACAGTGAGGAGTCAGGACAAGGCAGGTGTTAGGATGGTCAGTACAGTGAGGAGACAGACAAGGCAGGTGTTACAGTGGTCAGTACAGTGAGGAGACAGACAAGGCAGGTGTTAGGATGGTCAGTACAGTGAGGAGACAGACAAGGCAGGTATTACAGTGGTCAGTACAGTGAGGAGACAGACAAGGCAGGTGTTAGGATGGTCAGTACAGTGAGGAGTCAGGACAAGGCAGGTGTTACAGTGGTCAGTACAGTGAGGAGTCAGGACAAGGCTGGTGTTACAGTGGTCAGTACAGTGAGGAGTCAGGACAAGGCTGGTGTTACAGTGGTCAGTACAGTGAGGACTCAGGACAAGGCAGGTGCTACATGGTAACAGACAGACCCATTCTGCTGTATGCTCGCTCACACACACTTGTGAAGCCACCCTCCATTCACTGTTAGCACAGTGGGCAGAGCTCCAGTTGTCCTCTGTTCAATGTAGGAGATGAATCATTCAAAGTGTAAGTAAAGCCTGACTACTACTACTATTCAGGTAGAAGGCTACATCACGTCTGGAATGAATAGACACTACAGGTAGTGCTATACCACCACTACTCTCCAATAGATTAACACCCCTGAGTTTCCATGCTATGACAGCAGTCCCAGACTATGACGTGCCCAGACAGACGAGCTGTAGTAACACTCAGCCCTCCTCCATGACATGGGGCATTGTCGTGTCAGGGGAATCTGGGTCAATGGGTGGGAAACACTGCATGCCCGAGACTGCCCCTCCTCTAGCTCCGCATTAAGAGGGGGGGGGGGGGGGGTCATTTTAAAGGTTCGGCTTAGCAACCCACTGTCACTGAAGTACAGGCTTCTTCCACGTGTATACTACTGAACACTAAAGCATCAGGGAACAGCACCCTGTGTACGGCCCTTACACTAACTACAACAGACATGATGTACGCTCACTGCGCACACACACCCCAATTAGCGCTAGTCAGACGGAGGCAGTCAGGCTAGCTGCAGATCTGACGCAGCGTATTACAGTGACATGCTAACGCAAACACACACACCACTGAGATCAAGTTACTACAGAGACCAGCAAACACCACTGAGATCAAGTTACTACAGAGACCAGCACACACCACTGAGATCAAGTTACTACAGAGACCAGCACACACCACTGAGATCAAGTTACTACAGAGACCAGCACACACCACTGAGATCAAGTTACTACAGAGACAAGCACACACCACTGAGATCAAGTTACTACAGAGATCAGCACACACCACTGAGATCAAGTTACTACAGAGACCAGCACACACCACTGAGATCATGTTACTAGAGAGACCAGCACACACCACTGAGATCATGTTACTAGAGAGACCAGCACACACCACTGAGATCAAGTTACTACAGAGACCAGCACACACCACTGAGATCAAGTTACTACAGAGACCAGCACACACCACTGAGATCATGTTACTAGAGAGACCAGCACACACCACTGAGATCAAGTTACTACAGAGACCAGCACACACCACTGAGATCAAGTTACTACAGAGACCAGCACACACCACTGAGATCAAGTTACTAAAGAGACCAGCACACACCACTGAGATCAAGTTACTACAGATACCAGCACACACCACTGAGATCAAGTTACTACAGAGACCGGCACACACCACTGAGATCAAGTTACTACAGAGACCAGCACACACCACTGAGATCAAGTTACTAAAGAGACCAGCACACACCACTGAGATCAAGTTACTACAGATACCAGCACACACCACTGAGATCAAGTTACTACAGAGACCGGCACACACCACTGAGATCAAGTTACTACAGAGACCGGCACACACCACTGAGATCAAGTTACTACAGAGACTGGCACACACCACTGTTCCTAGGCCGTCATTGAAAATACGAATTTGTTCTTAACTGACTTGCCTAGACTAATGCTGGGGCTGAATGGAGACACTATAGGCTGACTGATGCTGGGGCTAAATGGAGACACTATAGGCTGACTAATGCTGGGGCTGAATGGAGACACTATAGGCTGACTAATGCTGGGGCTGAATGGAGACACTATAGGCTGACTGATGCTGGGGCTAAATGGAGACGCTATAGGCTGACTGATGCTGGGGCTGAATGGAGACACTATAGGCTGACTAATGCTGGGGCTGAATGGAGACACTATAGGCTGACTAATGCTGGGGCTGAATGGAGACACTATAGGCTGACTGATGCTGGGGCTAAATGGAGACGCTATAGGCTGACTAATGCTGGGGCTGAATGGAGACACTATAGGCTGACTGATGCTGGGGCTAAATGGAGACGCTATAGGCTGACTGATGCTGGGGCTAAATGGAGACACTATAGGCTGACTGATGCTGGGGCTGAATGGAGACACTATAGGCTGACTGATGCTGGGGCTAAATGGAGACACTATAGGCTGACTGATGCTGGGGCTGAATGGAGACGCTATAGGCTGACTGATGCTGGGGCTGAATGGAGACACTATAGGCTGACTGATGAAGACCTTGCACATAGGAAGACTAATGCTGGGGCTAAATGGAGACACTATAGGCTGACTGATGAAGACCTTGCAGTGTTCTGCCCACAGAGCAGACTCATCAATATCTATTACACAAAGAGCTCCTCTGATCAATCCAGTCGATTATTTAGAAACAAAACATGGAAATTCAAAGTGGATAGATCCCAACTCTATTGTACGGATGCCACACAGTCGACTCCAGCATAATGGCACCTCCTTCCCTATGACCAGGCTCTATGACCAGAGACTAAGACCAGGCTCTATGACCAGAGACTAAGACCAGGTTCTATGACCAGAGACTAAGACCAGGTTCTATGACCAGAGACTAAGACCAGGTTCTATGACCAGAGACTAAGACCAGAGACTAAGACCAGAGACTAAGACCAGGCTCTATGACCAGGCTCTATGACCAGAGACTAAGACCAGGCTCTATGACCAGAGACTAAGACCAGGCTCTATGACCAGGCTCTATGACCAGAGACTAAGACCAGGCTCTATGACCAGAGACTAAGACCAGGCTCTATGACCAGAGACTAAGACCAGGCTCTATGACCAGAGACTATGAACAGAATACGGCAGCCCCCTCACCACCTGGTCCGGCCCGTCATGAAGTCCAGGGTCCAGTTGTAGAGGGAGGTATTCAGTCTCAGAGTCCTTAGCTTAGTGATGAGTTTGGAGGGCACTATAAAAAGTGCCACAGTACACAATACCCATAAAACCTAGCGGTCAAACTGAGAAATGGTTCCATTCACTTTTCACATTGGGGATTTTAGAAACACTTATAATAAGGACTGGGACAGGACGTGCTACCTGTTCCAGAACTCCTGTTTTCAACTCTCTAGAGACAGCAGGAGTGGTAGAGATACTCTTAATGATCGGCTATGAAAAGCCAACTGACATTTACTCCTGAGGTGCTGACTTGCTGCACCCTCGACAACTACTGTGATTATTATTATTTGACCATGCTGGTCATTTATGAACATTTGAACATCTTGGCCATGTTTTGTAATAATCTCCACCCGGCACAGCAAGAAGAGGACTGGCCACCCCTCATAGCCTGGTTCCTCTCTAGGTTTCTTCCTAGATTTTGCCTTTCTAGGGAGTTTATCCTAGCCACCGTGCTTCTACACCAGCATTGCTTGCTGTTTGGGGTTTTAGGCTGGTTTTCTGTACAGCACTTTGAGATATCAGCTGATGTACGAAGGGCTATATTGATACATTTGATTTTGATTTGACTGTGTTTCGTGTAGGCTAACCCTGGAAATCTCTCTCGGACATGGTGACTGAGTCGGCTCTCTTTTCTGCTTCGAATTAGCATCAAAGTAGACATCATGCAAACTTTGCTATGATAAATTGAAATTGAGCTCAGGTGCATCCTGTTTCCATATATCTCTATATACACTGCTCAAAAAAGTAAAGGGAACACTAAAATAACACATCCTAGATCTGAATGAATTAAATATTCTTATTAAATACTTTTTTCTTTACATAGTTGAATGTGCTGACAACAAAATCACACAAAAATGATCAATGGAAATCAAATTTATCAACCCATGGAGGTCTGGATGTGGAGTCACACTCAAAATTAAGGTGGAAAACCACACTACAGGCTGATCCAACTTTGATGTAATGTCCTTAAAACAAGTCAAAATGAGGCTCTGTAGTGTGTGTGGCCTCCACATGCCTGTATGACCTCCCTACAACGCCTGGGCATGCTCCAGGTGAGGTGGCGGATGGTCTCCTGAGGGATCTCCTCCCAGACCTGGACTAAAGCATCCGCCAACTCCTGGACAGTCTGTGGTGCAACGTGGCGTTGGTGGATGGAGCGAGACATGATGTCCCAGATGTGCTCAATTGGATTCAGGTCTGGGGAACGGGCGGGCCAGTCCATAGCATCAATGCCTTCCTCTTGCAGGAACTGCTGACACACTCCAGCCACATGAGGTCTAGCATTGTCTTACATTAGGAGGAACCCAGGGCCAACCGCACCAGCATATGGTCTCACAAGGTGTCTGAGGATCTCATCTCGGTACCAAATGGCAGTCAGGCTACCTCTGGCGAGCACATGGAGGGCTGTGCGGACCCCCAAAGAAATGCCACCCCACACCATGACTGACCCACCGCCAAACCGGTGGGTAGCGGTCCTGCTGCTGGGTTGTTGCCCTCCTACGGCCTCCTCCACGTCTCCTGATGTACTGGCAGCGCCTCCATGCTCTGTACACTACGCTGACAGACACAGCAAACCTTCTTGCCACAGCTCGCATTGATGTGCCATCCTGGATGAGCTGCACTACCTGAGCCACTTGTGTGGGTTGTAGACTCCGTCTCATGCTACCACTAGAGTGAAAGCACCGCCAGCATTCAAAAGTGACCAAAACATCAGCCAGGAATCATAGGATTCACCACCTGCAGAACCACTCCTTTATTGGGGGTGTCTTGCTAATTGCCTATAAATTTCCACTTGTTGTCTATTCCATTTGCACAACAGCATGTGAAATTTATTGTCAATCCGTGTTGCTTCCTAAGTGGACAGTTTGATTTCACAGAAGTGTGATTGACTTGGAGTTACATTGTGTTGTTTAAGTGTTCCCTTTATTTTTTTGAGCAGTATATATATATATACACACAATTCCTCATAAATCTATACACAATACCCAATTATGACAACTTTGGCAAAATTATTCTAATAACAAAACTACAACATCTTATTTAAATAAGTATTCAGACCCTTTGCTATGAGACTTGGAATTGAGCTCAGGTGCATCCTGTTTCCATTGATCATCCTTGAGCTGTTCCACCGGTGGTAAATTCAATTGGTTGGACATGATTTGGAAAGGCACACACCGGTCTATATAAGGTCTCACAGTTGACAGTGCATGCCATGAGGTCGAAGGAACTGTCTGTAGAGCTCTGACACACAGATCTGGGGAAGGGTACCAAAACATTTCTGCAGCATTGAAGTGGCCTCCATCATTCTTAAATGGAAGAAGTTTGGAAACACCAAAACTCTTCCTAGAGCTGTCCGCCCGGCCAAACTCAGCAATCAAGGGTGAAGGACCTTGGTCAGGGAGGTGGTCAAGAACACGATCGTCACTCTGACAGAGCTCTAGATTTCCTCTGTGGAGATGGGAGAACCTTCCAAAAGGACAACCATCTCGAAAGCACTCCACCAATCAGGCCTTTATGGTAGAGTGGCCAGACTGAAATGTAAAAACACGTGGAAAAGGTCAAGGGGTTTGAATACTTTCCGAATGCACTGTATTTGCCTGTATTCCCCCCCCCCCCCCCCCAGCTAGTTAGCTGCTAATGTAGATACCATAAAGATGTACAAAATGCCATGATGATCTGGATGAGATCGAGGCAAAGAATCTCTGGATTAACTCTCAATGTTAGTTAAATGTAGTAATGAATAAATCTGCAAAATGTATTTCGAAATAGGCAATTCTGTGATCTTTAAAAACGGACAATACCTGGTAACAAAGGTGTCAGCTGGGGAAGATGAGCTTACAAGGAATTGTAGTTTTGCATGATGTGTACTTTGATGCTAATTCGAAGCAGTAAAGAGAGACGAATCAGTCACCGTGTCCGAGAGAGATTTCCATGGTTATCAAAACGCCACACCGAGGTTAGCCTACACGAAACACAGTCCTTATTTTAGTGTTTCTAAAATCCCCAATGTGAAAGATGAATGGAACCATTTCTCTGTTTGACCGTTAGGTTTTATGGGTTTTATGCCACCTCCACTGTGGGGCTCTATAGTGTTGAACGCTGAGCTGTAGTCAATGAACAGCATTCTCACATATGTGTTGCTTTAGTCCAGGTGGGAAAGGGCAGTGTGGAGTGTGCAGTGCAATAGAGGTTGTGTCATGTGTGGTTCTGTTGGGTTGGTATGTGAATTGGAGTGGGTCCAGGGTGTCTGGGATGATGGTGTTGATGTGAGCCATGACCAGCCTTTCAAAGCATGTTATGGCTACAGGTGTGAGTGTTATGGGGCGGTAGTCATTTAGACAGGTTACCTTGGAGTTCTTGGGCACAGGGTCTGGTTGAAAGTGGTCGACACTTCATTTTTACCACATTATGTTGTGAAAATGGATTGAGATTTGTCATCACTTCCCTACACACATTACCCCATAATGTCAAAGTCAAATTATGTTTCATTAATAGAACATTTTAAGCTGAAATGTCTTGAGTCAACTATTCAACACCTTCATGGCCTAAATACACTGAACAAAAATATGGTAAAAATAAAAAAAAACACATGTAAAGTTGGTTTCATGAGCTGAAAAAAAAGATCCCAGAAATGTTCCATACGCACAACAAGCTTATTTCTCTCATATGTTGTTGTTGTTTACACCCGTTAGTGAGCATTTCTCCTTTGCAAAGACAGGTGTGGCACATCAAGAAGCTGATTTAACATCTTGATCATTACACAGATGCATCTGGGGACAATAAAAAGCCACTAAAATGTGCAGTTGTGACAGAATTCACAGCCACAGATGCAAATTGGCATCCTGACAGCAGGAATACCCACCAGAGCTGGTGTTGGAGAAATTAATGTTCATTATTCTACCATAATCTGCCTCCAACGTTATTTTAGAGAATTTGGCAGTACATCCAACCGGCCTCACAACTGCAGACCACGGATCTCTATGCCAGCCTCCACATCCAGTGAGATCGTCTATTAAAACTCTGGGTTTGCACAAGTAAAGAATTTCTGTACAAACTGTCAGAAACCCTCTCAGGGAAGCTCATCTGTGTGCTCGTCGTCCTCACCAGAGTCTTGACCTGACTGCAGTTTGGAGTCGTAACTGACTTCAGTGGGCAAATGTTTACCTTCGATGGCCACTGGTGATGTGCTCTTCAAGGATGAATTCCAGTTTCAACTGTACCGGCTAGATGGCGTGCATGGTGTTGTGTGGGCGAGCGGTTTGCTGATGTTAACATTGTGAACAGAGTGCCCCATGGTGGTGGTGAGGTTATGGTATGGGCAGGCATAAGCTACAGACAACCAACACAACTGCATTTTATCGAGGGCAATTTGAATGCACAGTGATACCGTGATGAGATCCTGAGGCCCATTGTCGTACCATTCATCCACTGTCATTGCCTCATGTTTCAGTATGATAATGCAAAGCCCCTTGTCTCAAGGATCTGTACACAGTTCCTGGAAGCTGAAAATGCCTTCATACTCAGACATGTCACCCATTGAGCATGTTTGGGATGCTGTACGACAGCGTGTTCCAGTTCCTGCCTAAATCCACCAACTTCGTACAGCCATTGAAGAGAAGTGGGACAACATTCCACAGGCCACAATCAACAGCCTGATCAACTCTATGTGAAGGAGATGTGTCGCGCTGCATGAGGCAACCAGATACTGACTGGGTTTCTGATCCACGCCCCTACCTTTATTTTAAAGGTATCTGTGACCAACAGAGTCATATCTGTATTCCCAGTCATGTGAAATCCGTAGAATAGTGCCAAATATATGTATTTAAAATTCACTGATTTCCTTATTTCCTTATGAACTGTAGCTCAGTAAAATGCTTAAAATTGTAACATGTTGTGTTGATCATGATGTGAATGACCTCATCTCTGTATACAGATATCTGTAAGGTCGAGCAGTGCATTTCAAACACAGCTTCAACCAAAGACCAGAGAGGTTTTCCGATGCCTCGAAGGCACTTATGGGGGGAGAAAAGACTACCCTAAGAATATCCCTTTGAGCGTGGTGAAGTTATTAATTACACGTTGGATGGTGTATCAATACACCCAGTCACTAAAAAGATACAGGTGTATCCGGCAAATACAACTCATTTGCCAGAGGGGAAGGAAACCACTCAGGGATTTCACCATGAGGCCAATGTTGACTTTACATCAGTTTAATGGCTGAGATAGGAAAAAACTGAGGTTGGATAAACAGCATTGTAGTTACTCCACAATACTACCTAAATGACAGAGTGATAAGTAAATAATAAAACCTATTCCAAAACATGCATCTTGTTCGCAATAAGGCCTTAAAGTAAAACTACAAAAATAATTGTGAGAAATTAACTTGAATGTCCTGAATAAAAAGTGTTATGGGGCAAATCCAACAGAACACATCACTGAGTATTTTCAAGCATGGTGTTGGCTGCATCATGTTATGGGTATGCTTGTCATCAGCAAGGACTACGGAGTTAAGAATAAAAAGAAACAGAATAAAGATAAGCACAGGAAAAAAATCCTAGAGGAGAACCTGGTTCAGTCTGCTTTCCAACAGACACTGGGAGAATTTCAGCAGGACAATAGCCTAAAACACAAGGCCAAATCTATACTGGAGTTGCTTACCAAGATGACATTGAATGTTCCCAAGAGGCCCAGTTACAGTTTACTTAAAAATCGTCATTGAAAATCTATGGCAAGACTTGAAAATTGCTGTCTAGCAATGATTAACAAACAACTTGAAAGAATAATGTGCAAATATTGTACAATCCAGGTGTGCAAAACTCTTAGTAAGACTACTACTACTACTAAGAGTCTTACCCAGTAAGACTCACAGCTGCCAAAGGTAATTCTAGATATTGACTCAGGGGGTTGAATACTTCTCTAATCAAGAGTGTTTTTTCTCTCACAATGTTAGAATATGTCTTCCACTTTGACATCAGTATTTTGTGTAGATCGTTAACACAAAAGTAAAGGGGTGTGAATACTTTCTGAAGGCTTTGTAGCTATTAGACTGTCAGGGAAAGTTGAAAATGTCAGCGCTCCGGGTATGCGTCCTGGTAATCAGTCTAGCCTTGTGAATGTTTGTAATCGGAGATAGTTTGCAAGCCCTGCAACATCCGACGAGTGTCAAAGCCGGCTTAGTAGGATTGGATGTTAGTCCTGAATTTTTGTTTTGACTGTTTGATGGCTCGTAAGAGCGCGTAGCGAGATTTATTGTAAGCGTCCGGATTGGTGTCTTGTTCCTTGAAAGTGGCAGCTCTAGGTGGTCTAGAGTTCTCACCTCTAGTTGCCTCTAGCTCAGTCTGGATGTTGCCTGTAGTCCATGGCTTCTGGTTGGGATATGTACATACGGTCACCGTGGGGATGACGACGCACTTGTTATTAGATGAACCCCAGAACATATTCCAGTCTGTGCTAGCAAAACAGTCCTGTAGCTTAGCATTCTCTTCATCAGACCACTTCCATACTGAGCGTGTCACTGGTACTTCCTGTTTGAGTTTTTATTAAAATAAAATTAACCAGCCACTAGGAGCGCCGCCTCAATGTGCATTTTCTTGTTTGCTTATGGCCCTACACAGCTGATTGAGCGTGGTCTTAGTGCCAGCATCGGTTTGTGGTGGTGAATAGACAGCCAAATAAATATATAGATGAAGTCTCTTGGTAAATAGCGTGGTATTCTAACTCAGCACCAACTGTTATTAACAAAGAGACACACACCTCGAAGCTGCAGTTCAGTCTTGATGAGGCATAGAAAAACCAGCTAGAAGTATATTATCTATGCCCTTGTTCACCCACGACCCCGAGAAACATTGGATATGACTTCCGGTCCCGTTGATAGGATTGTCTCGAACGGATTTCATCCAGTTTGCCAAAAGAATGTGGTCTCGTCTAGGAGCCCGCTCGTCTTCCTCTTACGCCGTCTCTTCCTCTTTCGAGTGCCAGGAATTAGGGCCTGGCCCGGAATGAGCAGTACATCAAATCAAATTTGTCACATGCACCGAATACAACAGGTGTAGAACTTACAGTGAAATACAAGCCCTTAACTCTATTTAAAGTGACTATACTTAGATAATAAACAGCGAGGAACAGCAGCAGCTGGTGACCTCAATGCCATTGGATGAATCCCGGAACATATTCCAGTCTATGCTAGCAAAACAGTCCTGTAGCTTAGCATCCGCGTCATCTGACCACTTCAACAACAGCGGTCGACTCATTGAAGTAGAAATCTTCATCCAAATGGAGTTCAGTGATATCTGTTCGGATGTCCAGAAGCTGTTTTCAGGTCATAGGAAATGTACAAAACAAGATCAGCGTAAATAAAAACAGTAAATAGCAGAATTGGTCATGAGCCCATTAGACTGCAGCACCATCCTTCAATGGGCTGATGGGGACTGACATCTGAGGGTCTATTCAGGAGCCTCCAATTCTGGGGACCATGAGGGTGCTGGTGCCCCCTCATATCCACCCTACCCAGGGATTCAAAAGTGGGCTGTGTGTGTCTGTTTAACCCAGGCAGCACCCAGCACGCCACCACCGCGGGGCTATTAAACGCTTCAACACCACTAAAGGGGCCGTACAAAAGATCTGGCCCCGCCTACACAACCGTTCTTATCAGGCATAGGCTGCGTTCCAATAATCTCTTTCCTGAAGTGGGCACTTGTTCACTACATCCCACAAATCTAAAAGCACTGGATTGGTTGAGGCAAATGGGAGTTTCCTCCATATGTCTGATTTATAACCGTCATTTCCTTTCAAGATTAGTGAAGTGAACAAGTGCACACTTTAGGAAAGAGCAATTATTGAATTGCAGCCCCAGAGCAGGAGGATGTGAACTCCCTAGACTCAGAATCAACCAAGTACCTTGAAACCCTCTGATTAGTCATTAGCCAAGGCCTTAGCCAGTCAGTCCGTGTTTTAGCAGCCTTGCGGATATCTGGAGGATCAACAACTTTTTATCAGTACAGACAGCAGAGATACACTTCATGACCAAAAGTATGTGGACACCTGCTTGTCGAACATCTCATTCCAAAATCATGGGCATTAATATGGAGTTGTTCCCCCTTTTGCTGCTATAACAGCCATCACTCTTCTGGGAAGGCTTTCCACTAGATGTTGGAACATTGCTGCTATAACAGCCATCACTCTTCTGGGAAGGCTTTCCACTAGATGTTGGAACATTTCTGCGGTGTCCTGCTTCCAATCAGCCACAAGAGCATTAGTGAGGTTGGGCACTGATGTAGGGCGATTAAGGCTGGCTCGCAATCGGCGTTCCAATTCATCCCAAAGGTGTTCGATGGGGTTGAGGTCAGGGTTCTATGCAGGCCAGTCAAGTTCTTCCACATCGATCTCGACAAACCATTTCTGTATGAACCTCCCTTTGTGCACAGGGACATTGTCATGCAGAAACAGGAAAGGGCCTTCCCCAAACTGTTGCCAAAAAGTTGGAAGCACAGAATCATCTAGAATGTCATTGTATGCTGTAGCTTTAAGATTGCCCTTCACTGGAACTAAGGGTCCTACTGTAGCTCAAACCATTATTCCTCCTCCACCAAACTTTACAGTTGTCAATATGCATTGGGGCAGGTAGAGTTCTCCTTGCATCCGCCAAACCCAGATTCGTCCGTCGGACTGCCAGATCGTGAAGCGTGATTCATCACTCCAAAAGAACGCGTTTCCACTGCTCCAGAGTCCAATGGCGGTGAGCTTTACCACTCCAGCCGACGCTTGCCATTGCGCATGGTGATCTTAGGCTTGCAGCTGCTCGGCCATGGGAACCCATTTTATGAAGCTCCCGACGAACAGTTATTGTGCTGTCGTTGCATCCAGAGGCAGTTTGGAACTCGGTAGTGCGTTGCAACCGAGGACAGACCATTTTTAGGCGCTACTGCACTCCCGTCCTTTGAGTTTGTGTGGCCTACCACTGAGCAGTTGTTGCTCACCTATACTTCTTAGGTTGTTAAAATAATAATAATCTACTTTGCATGTTGGTTTTGTCAACACAAGTTGTAAATCATTTGGCACCAAACTTCCGCTCCGATCTGTTACAGAATGTCTCTGTTAAGGACTGTATCTGAGATGAACCCATCAGCCACTAGAAGTACACTATATATATATATATATATATATATATATATACACACACACACAAAAAAAAGTATGTGAACACCCCTTCAAGTTAGTGGATTCGGCTATTTCAGCCGCACCAGTTGCTGACAGGTGTATAAAACCGAGCACACAGCCACGTAATCTCCATAGACAAACATTGGCAGTAGAATGAGCTCTTCAGTAAAGCCAGTGACTTCCAACGTGGCAACGTCATAGGATGCCACCTTTCCAACCCTGTAAGAGCTGCCCCCGGTCAACTGTAAGTGCTGCTATTGTGAGGTGGAAACGTCTAGGAGCAACAACTATAATGTATAGATCCTCCGGCACAGTGTTTATGGTTAAATAAGATAGATAGCCAAGTTAACTAATTCATTCCAGTGAGGTGGCTGGTCTTGACATGCACGGCTACTCTAGCACCAACCCCTGACTCCACTCTCCAAACGGGCCTCATTCCAACCACAGACACTTGGGTGCTGGATTCAGACAGGGAGGAGATCAGGAGGTAGGTAGGTAGGGAGACAGGAGGAAAGATCAGGAGTAGGGAGAGGGGGGTTAGGGAGGTGGGGGGGTAGGGAGAGGTGGGGGGGTAGGAGAGGGGGGGGGATAGGGAGACAGGGGGAAAGATCAGGAGTAGGGAGAGGGGGGGTAGGGAAAGGGGGTAGGGAGAGGGGGGTTAGGGAGGTGGGGGGGTAAGGAGAGGGGGGGGGGATAGGGAGACAGGGGGAAAAATCAAGAGTAGGGAGAGGGGGGGTAGGGAAAGGGGGGTAGGGAGAGGGGGTAAGGAGAGGGGGGTTAGGGAGGTGGGGGGGTAGGGAAGGAGAGGGGGGGGGGGGTAGGGAGACAGGGGGAGATATCAGGAGTAGAGAGAGGGGGGGTAGATCAAAAGCCTCTCAGCGTGTAAGGAATTGCCAAGGCAGGTCAAACTGCTAGAACATAGCAGATAACCAGACCTCAGGGAAGGACTCCTGGAGATCATATTAATGTAGTATGATCTCAGTGGGTCTAATCATAGAATTACATATACCCCTATTAATGTAGTACGATCTCAGTGGGTCTAATCATAGAATTACATATAGAACCCCTATTAATGTAGTATGATCTCAGTGGGTCTAATCATATAATTACATATAGAACCCCTATTAATGTAGTACGATCTCAGTGGGTCTAATCATATAATTACATATATACCCCTATTAATGTAGTATGATCTCAGTGGGTCTAATCATATAATTACATATATACCCCTATTAATGTAGTACGATCTCAGTGGGTCTAATCATAGAATTACATATAGAACCCCTATTAATGTAGTACGATCTCAGTGGGTCTAATCATAGAATTACATATAGAACCCCTATTAATGTAGTATGATCTCAGTGGGTCTAATCATTGAATTACAAATAGAACCCCTATTAATGTAGTATGATCTCAGTGGGTCTAATCATATAATTACATATAGAACCCCTATTAATGTAGTATGATCTCAGTGGGTCTAATCATTGAATTACATATAGAACCCCTATTAATGTAGTATGATCTCAGTGGGTCTAATCATAGAATTACATATAGAACCCCTATTAATGTAGTACGATCTCAGTGGGTCTAATCATAGAATTACATATAGAACCCCTATTAATGTAGTATGATCTCAGTGGGTCTAATCACAGAATTACATATAGAATCCTTATTAATGTAGTATGATCTCAGTGGGTCTAATCATAGAATTACATATAGAACCCCTATTAATGTAGTATGATCTCAGTGGGTCTAATCATAGAATTACATATAGAACCCCTATTAATGTAGTACAATCTCAGTGGGTCTAATCATAGAATTACATATAGAACCCCTATTAATGTAGTATGATCTCAGTGGGTCTAATCATAGAATTACATATAGAACCCCTATTAATGTAGTATGATCTCACTGGGTCTAGGAGGCCTAGTAAAGATTTGTCATGAATGTGATCATGTTTTAGCTTTTAATGTGGCATAAATGTGGCATAAACACAACCAGTGTTTGTCAAACAATCACTTGGAAAGGCACTCCTGTTGGCTGCCCTCTGTCACGTCCTGACCATAGAGAGCCTTTATTTTCTATGGTGTAGGTAAGGGCGTGACTGGGAGGTTAGTCTAGTTTATATTGTCTATGTGGGGTTCTAGGTTGTTTTTTCTATGTTGGGGTTTTGGTATGATTCCCAATTAGAGGCAACTGGCTATCATTGTCTCTAATTGGTGATCATACTTAAGTTTAAAAAAAATCCACCTGTGGGTTATGGGATGTTGTTTATGTTTTGAATTAGTGTTGTAGTCATGGTTCGTTAATTTGTTAGTTTATTGTTTTGTCTTTCTTTGCTAAAGTTTCACTTCTTATAATAAATGATGTGGAACTCAACGTACGCTGCACCTTGGTCCGTTAATTCTACAAACGACCGTGACACCCGTTTGTCCCAAAATCATTCCAGCATCCAAACAGTGTACTACTGACACATCTGTTCCTAAAAAAAACTCAACTTGAAATGTCATTGGGCGATTGTCATCTGGCCCGCTACACTGGTAGCGTCACGGTCTCAGCCACTTGTCTCTGCCTTGGGGAATTAGTAGTGGTCAAGTTGAACCCTACTGATGACCAGAACCCTATGGACAATAGAAGGGAATACGGTGCCATTTTGGATGACCAGAACCCTATGGACATTACAAGGGAATACGGTGCCATTTTGGATGCACACCATACGGAGTGGAGCAGTGAGCTATACGGAGTGGAGCAGTGAGCTATATGGAGTGGAGTGGAGCAGTGAGCTATATGGAGTGGAGCAGTGAGCTATACGGAGTGGAGCAGTGAGCTATATGGAGTGGAGTGGAGCAGTGAGCTATATGGAGTGGAGTGGAGCAGTGAGCTATATGGAGTGGAGTGGAGCAGTGAGCTATATGGAGTGGAGTGGAGCAGTGAGCTATACGGAGTGGAGCAGTGAGCTATACAGAGTGGAGTGGAGCAGTGAGCTATACGGAGTGGAGTGGAGCAGTGAGCTATACGAAGTGGAGCAGTGAGCTATACAGAGTGGAGCAGTGAGCTATACGGAGTGGAGCAGTGAGCTATACGGAGTGGAGCAGTGAGCTATACGGAGTGGAGCAGTGAGCTTTACGGAGTGGAGCAGTGAGATATACGGATTGGAGCAGTGAGCTATACGGAGTGGAGCAGTGAGCTATACGGAGTGGAGCAGTGAGCTATACGGAGTGGAGCAGTGAGTTATACGGAGTGGAGCAGTGAGCTATACGGAGTGGAGCAGTGAGCTATACGGAGTGGAGCAGTGAGTTATACGGAGTGGAGCAGTGAGCTATACGGAGTGGAGCAGTGAGCTATACGGAGTGGAGCAGTGAGCTATACGGAGTGGAGCAGTGAGTTATACGGAGTGGAGCAGTGAGCTATACGGAGTGGAGCAGTGAGCTATACGGAGTGGAGCAGTGAGCTTTACGGGTTGAAAGTGAAGAGACAGAATGTAAATGTGAGATGAAGACTCACTACGGTAGGGCTGATAGTGTTCATCATGAAGCAGCAACCCTCTGTCAGTCTGACAGAATAAGAGTCATGATAACAAGCCAGCACATCAAGCCATCAGCTTAAAACTTCATTAGGACTTATTACTCAGAGATGATGTGAGAGAGATTTAAGGGAAAGTTGCTGTCTTTCTGGTCATAAATCATTAGCCCATAATCTTATTCAGTATTATATTAGTCTGGTTGTAACATCTATCCATCAATCAGAGATAATATAGTCATGATGCTTTGCGTAACCAATAGGTTTTTGACAGAGAGAGCCTTTGAGGGGTTTACAGTCAGTTTTTGGATAATATAACTGATCATAGTCAGTGTTCCAAAATGTAACACACAAATGTAACAGTAGGATATTGTGGTTGCATAAGACAGCAGACCACCACAGTATAGGCTCAGACACTGTTGGTAGTGTTCATTCACAGCACATAAAACTCACCTCCCCAGCTCATCTCCCATCTCATAGTATTCCTCAACATTCTGCTGGTTGAACCCAGTCATGTTGTCAGGCGGTTCTTGCTCCCAAGCCGAGGATTCCAAAACAGCAGCATGCACATCACCGCAGCCTTCTTTCAGCAGCCTCCCATCCGTGTCCCGGTGAACCGACCCAACCGTACCTGGCCACGGACCCTCTTCATTCCTGCTCCTTTAATTCTAGGAGGTTAAAATGCAAGATGGTTAGTGTACATATTGTTGTGTAACGGTTCAATGGTACACCGAGTTGGCATGAACACATTCTTCAACAAAGAGAGGGTTGACTTGGGGAAAAAGCTGCACCTTGCTTTGTGAGACGTCACGACTTTCACTCGCTGGTCTCGCTTTTCGCTCTCTAGTTTTCCACGAAGCAGGTCTACCTTTCAGTAATGTGCCAGAAATAAGAAAATGGAGCAGTCGACAGTCTTCGGCTACAGGTGAAGCATAGAAAGCCGACTGGAAGGCTTGGAGTAGCCAAGGAAACGAATGCTATGTGTTCGGGAGTAGCTCGCTGCCAGTGAAAGAAATGCGACTATATTATTCTTGTAAAGTTAAATCGTCATGTTCAACCCCAGAGCAGGTGTTTAGCCGTTTTAATAGCGGACAAAACGCCCTAGTAAACAAATACAGCTGCGTTATTTCATATAGCTTAATTGGTAATCAAATCAAATAGATTTTGGCCCTTCTTATCACCCAATAATTTGGATAGTAGCCCCCGAATAAGCTGCTCACATTCGTTGGAAAATGTAAACGTATCGATAATAGAATAAAGCGTCTTACCGTGTCCCAGCAGTCAATATAGAACACAGGCTAATATATTATCCGAGACGCTGAAACGAAGTAACGTTTCCTTTCAGAAAGCATAAAAACGGAATGTTGCAGGAAATGGAAGGAAGGATTGTAACAATGTAGCTGGCTACTAATGGTGTGTGGGCTGCGTGTTCCACTACATGTAGTAGTGTCCTGGGCCACTAGGGGCGGCAGAGAACTACTGACTCATACAACTGTACATTTAGAGTAATTACACTCCTATACAATACTAATGGTGTGTGGGCTGCGTGTTCCACTACATGTAGTAGTGTCCTGGGCCACTAGGGGCGGCAGAGAACTACTGACTCATACAACTGTACATTTAGAGTAATTACACTCCTATACAATACTAATGGTGTGTGGGCTGCGTGTTCCACTACATGTAGTAGTGAAAAACTGACTCATACCTGGGTAATTACACTCCTATACAATACTATGGTGTGTGGGCTGCAGTTCCACTACATGTAGTAGTGGCCTGGGCCACTAGGGGCAGCAGAGAAAAACTGACTCATACAACTGTACATTTAGAGTAATTACACTCCTATACAATACTAATGGTGTGTGGGCTGCGTGTTCCACTACATGTAGTAGTGTCCTGGGCCACTAGGGGCAGCAGAGAACTACTGACTCATACAACTGTACATTTAGAGTAATTACACTCCTATACAATACTAATGGTGTGTGGGCTGCGTGTTCCACTACATGTAGTAGTGTCCTGGGCCACTAGGGGCAGCAGAGAACTACTGACTCATACAACTGTACATTTAGAGTAATTACACTCCTATACAATACTAATGGTGTGTGGGCTGCGTGTTCCACTACATGTAGTAGTGTCCTGGGCCACTAGGGGCAGCAGCAGAGAACTACTGACTCATACAACTGTACATTTAGAGTAATTACACTCCTATACAATACTAATGGTGTGTGGGCTGCGTGTTCCACTACATGTAGTAGTGGCCTGGGCCACTAGGGGCAGCAGAGAACTACTGACTCATACAACTGTACATTTAGAGTAATTACACTCCTATACAATACTAATGGTGTGTGGGCTGCGTGTTCCACTACATGTAGTAGTGGCCTGGGCCACTAGGGGCAGCAGAGAACTACTGACTCATACAACTGTACATTTAGAGTAATTACACTCCTATACAATACTAATGGTGTGTGGGCTGCGTGTTCCACTACATGTAGTAGTGTCCTGGGCCACTAGGGGCAGCAGAGAACTACTGACTCATACAACTGTACATTTAGAGTAATTACACTCCTATACAATACTAATGGTGTGTGGGCTGCGTGTTCCACTACATGTAGTAGTGGCCTGGGCCACTAGGGGCGGCAGAGAACTACTGACTCATACAACTGTACATTTAGAGTAATTACACTCCTATACAATACTAATGGTGTGTGGGCTGCGTGTTCCACTACATGTAGTAGTGTCCTGGGCCACTAGGGGCAGCAGAGAACTACTGACTCATACAACTGTACATTTAGAGTAATTACACTCCTATACAATACTAATGGTGTGTGGGCTGCGTGTTCCACTACATGTAGTAGTGGCCTGGGCCACTAGGGGCGGCAGAGAACTACTGACTCATACAACTGTACATTTAGAGTAATTACACTCCTATACAATACTAATGGTGTGTGGGCTGCGTGTTCCACTACATGTAGTAGTGGCCTGGGCCACTAGGGGCAGCAGAGAACTACTGACTCATACAACTGTACATTTAGAGTAATTACACTCCTATACAATACTAATGGTGTGTGGGCTGCGTGTTCCACTACATGTAGTAGTGTCCTGGGCCACTAGGGGCAGCAGAGAACTACTGACTCATACAACTGTACATTTAGAGTAATTACACTCCTATACAATACTAATGGTGTGTGGGCTGCGTGTTCCACTACATGTAGTAGTGTCCTGGGCCACTAGGGGCAGCAGAGAACTACTGACTCATACAACTGTACATTTAGAGTAATTACACTCCTATACAATACTAATGGTGTGTGGGCTGCGTGTTCCACTACATGTGGTAGTGGCCTGGGCCACTAGGGGCGGCAGAGAACTACTGACTCATACAACTGTACATTTAGAGTAATTACACTCCTATACAATACTAATGGTGTGTGGGCTGCGTGTTCCACTACATGTGGTAGTGGCCTGGGCCACTAGGGGAAGCAGAGAACTACTGACTCATACAACTGTACATTTAGAGTAATTACACTCCTATACAATACTAATGGTGTGTGGGCTGCGTGTTCCACTACATGTAGTAGTGTCCTGGGCCACTAGGGGAGGCAGAGAACTACTGACTCATACAACTGTACATTTAGAGTAATTACACTCCTATACAATACTAATGGTGTGTGGGCTGCGTGTTCCACTGCATGTAGTAGTGGCCTGGGCCACTAGGGGCGGCAGAGAACTACTGACTCATACAACTGTACATTTAGAGTAATTACACTCCTATACAATACTAATGGTGTGTGGGCTGCGTGTTCCACTGCATGTAGTAGTGGCCTGGGCCACTAGGGGCAGCAGAGAACTACTGACTCATACAACTGTACATTTAGAGTAATTACACTCCTATACAATACTAATGGTGTGTGGGCTGCGTGTTCCACTACATGTAGTAGTGGCCTGGGCCACTAGGGGCAGCAGAGAACTACTGACTCATACAACTGTACATTTAGAGTAATTACACTCCTATACAATACTAATGGTGTGTGGGCTGCGTGTTCCACTACATCTAGTAGTGGCCTGGGCCACTAGGGGCGGCAGAGAACTACTGACTCATACAACTGTACATTTAGAGTAATTACACTCCTATACAATACTAATGGTGTGTGGGCTGCGTGTTCCACTACATGTAGCCACTAGGGGCGGCAGAGAACTACTGACTCATACAACTGTACATTTAGAGTAATTACACTCCTATACAATACTAATGGTGTGTGGGCTGCGTGTTCCACTACATGTAGACTCATACCTGGGCCACAGCAGAGAACTACTGACTCATACAACTGTACATTTAGAGTAATTACACTCCTATACAATACTAATGGTGTGTGGGCTGCGTGTTCCACTGGATGTAGTAGTGTCCTGGGCCACTAGGGGCAGCAGAGAACTACTGACTCATACAACTGTACATTTAGAGTAATTACATTCCTATACAATACTAATGGTGTGTGGGCTGCGTGTTCCACTACATGTAGTAGTGTCCTGGGCCACTAGGGGCGGCAGAGAACTACTGACTCATACAACTGTACATTTAGAGTAATTACACTCCTATACAATACTAATGGTGTGTGGGCTGCGTGTTCCACTACATGTAGTAGTGTCCTGGGCCACTAGGGGCGGCAGAGAACTACTGACTCATACAACTGTACATTTAGAGTAATTACACTCCTATACAATACTAATGGTGTGTGGGCTGCGTGTTCCACTACATGTAGTAGTGTCCTGGGCCACTAGGGGCGGCAGAGAACTACTGACTCATACAACTGTACATTTAGAGTAATTACACTCCTATACAATACTAATGGTGTGTGGGCTGCGTGTTCCACTACATGTAGTAGTGTCCTGGGCCACTAGGGGCAGCAGAGAACTACTGACTCATACAACTGTACATTTAGAGTAATTACACTCCTATACAATACTAATGGTGTGTGGGCTGCGTGTTCCACTGCATGTAGTAGTGTCCTGGGCCACTAGGGGCAGCAGAGAACTACTGACTCATACAACTGTACATTTAGAGAATTACACTCCTATACAATACTAATGGTGTGTGGGCTGCGTGTTCCACTACATGTAGTAGTGTCCTGGGCCACTAGGGGCAGCAGAGAACTACTGACTCATACAACTGTACATTTAGAGTAATTACACTCCTATACAATACTAATTGTGTGTGGGCTGCGTGTTCCACTACATGTAGTAGTGTCCTGGGCCACTAAGGGCGGCAGAGAACTACTGACTCATACAACTGTACATTTAGAGTAATTACACTCCTATACAATACTAATGGTGTGTGGGCTGCGTGTTCCACTACATGTAGCAGTGTCCTGGGCCACTAGGGGCGGCAGAGAACTACTGACTCATACAACTGTACATTTAGAGTAATTACACTCCTATACAATACTAATGGTGTGTGGGCTGCGTGTTCCACTACATGTAGTAGTGTCCTGGGCTACAGTGTCCTGGGCCAGGGGCGGCAGAGAACTACTGACTCATACAACTGTACATTTAGAGTAATTAAACTCCTATACAATACTAATGGTGTGTGGGCTGCGTGTTCCACTACATGTAGTAGTGTCCTGGGCCACTAGGGGCGGCAGAGAACTACTGACTCATACAACTGTACATTTAGAGTAATTACACTCCTATACAATACTAATGGTGTGTGGGCTGCGTGTTCCACTACATGTAGTAGTGTCCTGGGCCACTAGGGGCGGCAGAGAACTACTGACTCATACAACTGTACATTTAGAGAATTACACTCCTATACAATACTAATGGTGTGTGGGCTGCGTGTTCCACTACATGTAGTAGTGTCCTGGGCCACTAGGGGCGGCAGAGAACTACTGACTCATACAACTGTACATTTAGAGTAATTACACTCCTCTACAATACTAATGGTGTGTGGGCTGCGTGTTCCACTACATGTAGTAGTGGCCTGGGCCACTAGGGGCGGCAGAGAACTACTGACTCATACAACTGTACATTTAGAGTAATTACACTCCTATACAATACTAATGGTGTGTGGGCTGCGTGTTCCACTACATGTAGTAGTGTCCTGGGCCACTAGGGGAAGCAGAGAACTACTGACTCATACAACTGTACATTTAGAGTAATTACACTCCTATACAATACTAATGGTGTGTGGGCTGCGTGTTCCACTACATGTAGTAGTGTCCTGGGCCACTAGGGGCAGCAGAGAACTACTGACTCATACAACTGTACATTTAGAGTAATTACACTCCTATACAATACTAAGTGTGTGTGGGCTGCGTGTTCCACTACATGTAGTAGTGTCCTGGGCCACTAGGGGCGGCAGAGAACTACTGACTCATACAACTGTACATTTAGAGTAATTACACTCCTATACAATACTAATGGTGTGTGGGCTGCGTGTTCCACTGCATGTAGTGGTGTCCTGGGCCACTAGGGGCGGCAGAGAACTACTGACATTTAGAGTAATTACACTCCTCTACAATACTAATGTGAGCCTCTGCTATAGATTCAGGTGCAAACAAGTTAAGAAGAATGGATCCAGAGATGAGCATTTACAAAAATGTACAGATATGAAAATAGTTGACAAAATATAGAGATAAATTCACTGTTTCAAAAAAAGTTTTTTGGCCCAAATAGTGGGCATATTAACCTGACGCTGGTTAAAAAAGGCAAACCTAGTAGGTTAATTGACAGATCATCAATACAAACTCCCATAGTGTAATCTGGTAGAGAGCTCTTTAACACCATCCCAACTCTAGTCTAGCCAGAGAGGCAAAGCAAGAGGTTTTACTGCGCCCAAAATTTTCCCCCGACCTGAGGAATTGTTCTATGGAGGTCTCTAACCACATTTCCATCCACACTTTTTATGCAAGTAAATTCGTACCGTGAACAACAACAACAACAACACCTGGAAACAGGACGTTTCGCTACAATTTGTCCTTTCCACATGATCTTTAAGTATCCGTAAAATTAAGTATGCAAGAAATCGTGGTGGAAACGCTTTTTATGAGCAAAATGTGATATAATAACCATGATATAGTAGTAAACTTGGAGTCACGCGATGACATGGTCTGTGTTCCTCCCACTAGGACTCCGCAGCAGTTTATCAGGCTACAGATTAAACACATTATGATCAACTTCACAGGGTGGCGAAAGTGCAAGGTGATGAGCTTGATGCTCCTTTCCAATAAATATGGAGGGTCTTATTCTGGTGACAAATACAAATGATCTTGCTCTTTTGTCCATAATAATGTCACCATGTACGCTTGATTTGCGCTGTAAATCATGGTGCTAGAACGTACGTGCCAATACCAGAGGGGGCTCCTATATAACTAAACCATCGACATGGTGGGACGGATGCTTGACTGCCGTTTGACAAATACACATATTCTCGCTCTTCTCCATAATAATATCATCATGTAGACTCGCCGACCCGCACTGTATCTGCGAGACTAGAGTAGGAACATTTAGCTTTTTAACCCAACAGCTTTTGTGACAACTATCGATAGAGTTGAAATGTCATGGAAACACATTGAACATTAGATTTGTATTCGGTACATGAAAACTTATGTGAAAAAGATTTGTGTGCATTTTGTCATCCGGAACTTAATCGGCAACAAGTTAGTTTGGTGAAAAATGTGCATATTTTAGAATATTTTAAAATATGTCACCAATTGAATGGAAACAACTAATTTGCCACGAGGTTTATTTGATCGAATAGTAGTCATCGTTAGGTTGTTAGGAATGCACTGATATAAGTGGACCACATGGCATTTCGGTAACTTTGAAACTACTTTATATCGGAGTTTTGCCTGTTTTCATAGAGATAGATAGAGGACTCATCATGAACATAACCCATTTCAGCATGACCGTTGCCTCCAGGGTTTCCACCGTTTAAAAAGTCGTCAACTGGGTGGGGATTCCTATGAGTTGGGAGCAATCGGCCAACGAAGAAGAAAACAATTATGAGTCTTCTATCTATCTCTATGGCCTGTTGTTCACACACGTATCTGCCTTCTCAATGGCTAGAATAGTCCCACCTGATCTCGCCTCCTCCCGCCTACCTTCCATCTTTGAGGACATGTATTTCTATTGTTAGAGCGGTCACTTGACTATCTTGTCAATGTGGTATCATCTTAGTTCTAGTGCAGTTCTTACAGAATGGGGAGAACTGGCATCTTAAGAAAAGACCATAACCTGGCATGAGCCATTCATACCTTTTAAACAGGTCAATTATTTAATGAACAGTGATACACTTTAACTGAAATACTATTGCACACTTTCCATTACAATGGTTAATACCACACACGTTAATTAAATCAAAGGCATCATTTCCATAAACATGAGCATTTCTGATCAAATATAAATGCACCCCCGAAATGGGAGAAACCAATCAACAAGAAGTGTGAAACCTGTGGAAAAAGCCTTCAATTGACTGGCATGCACTTACCTTCGAAACCAGTTTGACTTCAACAGCAGTGGTGAGTAGAGCCAGAGTGGAAGAGGCGAAGCCCAAAGTCTGTCCACGCAGATTAAACAGACTTGGATCTCACATCGACTCTCAGATAACCATTGTATTAACTATTTAGCAGTGTTATTGCTATGTAGTAGTCTTATGGGGGTAGAACCTGTCTCGGAACCTGTTGGTCCGCTAGCCGTTGCTCCGGTACCGTTTGCAGGACAGTAGCAGAGAGAACAGTCTTGGGTGGCTGGAGTCTTTGAAACATTTTCAGGCCTTCCTCTGACACCGCATGGTATAGAAGCCCTGGATGGCAGGGAGCCCCAGTAAGGCTGTCCGCACCACCTGTAACGCTTTGCGGTCGAGAGCCGTGCAGTTTCCATGCCAGGCGGTGATGCAGCCAGTCGAAATGCTCTCAATGGTGCAGCTGTATTACACATCTTTTCAGCCCCCAGAGGGGGAAGAGGCAGTATCATGCCCTCATCACAACCGTGTGGTTGTGTGGGGACCATATCAACTATTCAGTGATGTGGACTTTTTGGAGAAATGTTCTCTGGTCTGATGAAACAAAAATAGAACTGTTTGGCCATAATGACCATCGTTATGTTTGGAGGAAAAAAGGGGGAAGCTTGCAAGCCGAAGAACACCATCCCAACCGTGAAGCACGGCGGTGGAAGCATCATGTTGTGGGGGTGCTTTGCTGCAGGAGGGACTGGTGCACTTCACAAAATAGATGGCATCATGAGGGAAGAAAATGATGTGGATATATTGAAGCAACATCTCAAGACATCAGTCTGGAAGTTAAAGCTTGGTCACAAATTAGTCTTCCAAGTGGACAATGACCCCAAGCATACTTCCAAAGTTAGGACAAAATAAGGACAACAAAGTCAAGGTATTGGAGTGGCCATCACAAAGCCCTGACCTCAATGATATAGAATATTTGTGGGCAGAACTGAAGAAGTGTGTGCGAGCAAGGAGGCCTACAAACCTGACTCAGTTACACCAGCTCTATCAGGAGGAATGGGCCAAAAAAAAAGCTTGTGGAAGGCTACCTGAAACATTTGACCCAAGTTTAAGCAATTTTAAGGTAATGCTACCAAATACGTATTGAGTATGTAAACTTCTGACACACCGGGAACGCGATGAAAGAAATAAAAGCTGAAATAAATAATTATCTCTACTATTATTCTGACATTTCACATTCTTAAAATAAAGTGGTGATCCTAACTGACCTAAGACAGGTAATTTTTACTTGGATTAAATGTCAGGAATTGTGAAAAAACTGAGTTTAAATGTATTTGGCTAAGGTGTATGTAAACATCTGACTTCAACTGTAAATTATGGTATGACCTGGAACACTGTCAGAAAGCAGCACTATATTATATGATATGACCTGGAACACTGAGACATAAAGCAGCACTATATTATATGATATGACCTGGAACACTGTCAGAAAGCAGCACTATATTATATGATATGACCTGGAACACTGTCAGAAAGCAGCACTATATTATATGATATGACCTGGAACACTGAGACATAAAGCAGCACTATATTATATGATATGACCTGGAACACTGAGACATAAAGCAGCACTATATTATATGATATGACCTGGAACACTGTCAGAAAGCAGCACTATATTATATGATATGACCTGGAACACTGTCAGAAAGCAGCACTATATTATATGATATGACCTGGAACACTGTCAGAAAGCAGCACTATATTATATGATATGACCTGAAACACTGAGATATAAAGCAGCACTATATTATATGATATGACCTGGAACACTGAGACATAAAGCAGCACTATATTATATGATATGACCTGGAACACTGTCAGAAAGCAGCACTATATTATATGATATGACCTGGAACACTGTCATAAAGCAGCACTATATTATATGATATGACCTGGAACACTGTCATAAAGCAGCACTATATTATATGATATGACCTGGAACACTGTCAGAAAGCAGCACTATATTATATGATATGACCTGGAACACTGTCAGAAAGCAGCACTATATTATATGATATGACCTGGAACACTGTCAGAAAGCAGCACTATATTATATGATATGACCTGGAACACTGAGACATAAAGCAACACTATATATGATAAGACCTGGAACACTGTCAGAAAGCATTACTATATTATATGATATGACCTGGAACACTGTCAGAAAGCAGCACTATATTAGATGATATGACCTGGAACACTGAGACATAAAGCAGCACTATATTATATGATATGACCTGGAACACTGTCAGAAAGCAGCACTATATTATATGATATGACCTGAAACACTGAGTCACCGTTCTGGTTGAAACACTGCAATGGAAAGATGTTGATATCTGTGACTGACTGGTGCACCAGACAGTCATTGATCTCTGTGACTGACTGGTGCACCAGACAGACATTAATCTCTGTGGTGTTGCAGTAGTCTATGTATTTTCAGATTCGACCTACATATGTGTGTTGCAGTTGGCCATGTCCTGTGTCTGAGTTGGTGTTGTGGTAAACTAACTAGGTCTATGGCTGTGCAGCAGGGTAGGCTCTGTACTGGTTGTGGTATGGTTGGGGATGTTAGGGTTAGGGATGTTGGCTGGGGAGGTTGGGGATGTTAGTGTTAGGGATGTTAGGCTGGGGAGGTTGGGGATGTTAGGGTTAGGGATGTTAGGCTGGGGATGTTAGGCTGGGGAGGTTGGGGATGTTAGGGTTAGGGATGTTAGGCTGGGGAGGTTGGGGATGTTAGGGTTAGGGATGTTAGGCTGGGGAGGTTGAGGATGTTAGGGTTAGGGATGTTAGGCTGGGGAGGTTGGGGATGTTAGGGTTAGGGATGTTAGGCTGGGGAGGTTGGGGATGCTAGGGTTAGGGATGTTAGGCTGGGGAGGTTGGGGATGTTAGGGTTAGGGATGTTAGGCTGGGGATGTTAGGGTTAGGGATGTTAGCCTGGGGAGGTTGGGGATATTAGGGTTAGGGATGTTAGGCTGGGGAGGTTGGGGATGTTAGGGTTAGGGATGTTAGGCTGGGGAGGTTGGGGATGTTAGGGTTAGGGATGTTAGGCTTCCTACTGTGTACATTTGCAGTGGTAGGTTACTGTATGCAGTTCGGTGTTGTGGTTTCAATACAAGAACAATTCTGCCATCTGGTGGTGTTGGATTAAACTGCCTTCAATGAAAACATCCCCAGTGCTTTTGAGAGCTTAGTGTTACGACTGGATATTGATACCAGGCAGCTGAGGGGAGGACGGCTCATAATAATGTCTGGAACAGAGCGAAGTCCGCTCTAGTCACTCTTGACACAGTGATGCAGGGTTTCTCTTTAACAACTACAATGGAAACCATGTGTTTTATGTGTTTGATGCCATTCCACCATTCCACTCCAGTCATTACCACGAGCCCGTTCTCCCCAATTAAGGTGCTACCAAATTTTATGGCAATGCTAATATGGCAAAAAAATTGCTAGCTAGCTAACCAACAACAGTAACGATGTATTTGAGAGACAAAATTGTGCAAATGTATTTATGTTTAAATAAACATTGCAAACCTCATCTTTTTTGCCCCATGGTTGCACATGCATCGTTTTTGTTGCTAAACAAACAATGGGGGAGAGAGGACAGAGGACAGAGGAGGTGGGAGAGGGGACAGAGGAGTGGGGAGAGGGGACAGATGAGGGGGGAGAGGGGACAGAGGAGGGGGGAGAGGGGACAGAGGAGGGGGAGAGGGGACAGAGGAGGGGGGAGAGAGGACAGAGGAGGGGCGAGAGAGGACAGAGGAGGGGGGAGAGAGGACAGAGGAGGGGGGAGAGAGGACAGAGGAGGGAGGAGAGAGGACAGAGGAGGGGGGAGAGAGGACAGAGGAGGAGGGAGAGAGTACAGAGGAGGGGGAGAGAGGACAGAGGAGGGGGGAGAGGGGACAGAGGAGGGGGAGAGAGGACAGAGGAGGGGGGAGAGAGGACAGATGAGGGGGGAGAGAGGACAGAGGAGGAGGGAGAGGGTACAGAGGAGGGGGGAGTGGGGACAGAGGAGGGGGGAGAGGGGACAGAGGACAGAGGAGGGGGGAGGGGGGACAGAGGAGGGGGAGAGGGGACAGAAGAGGGGGAGAGGGGACAGAGGAGGGGAGAGAGGGGACAGAGGAGGGGGAGAGGGGGAGAGGAGTGGGAGAGAGGACAGAGGAGGGGGGGAGAGGGGACAGAGGAGGGGGAGAGGGGACAGAGGAGGGGGAGAGAGGACAGAGGAGGGGGGGAAAGGACAGAGGAGGGGGAGAGAGGACAGAGGAGGGGGAGAGGGGACAGAGGAGGGGGGAGAGGGGACAGAGGAGGGGGAGAGAGGACAGAGGAGGGGGGAGAGGGGAGAGAGGAGGGGGAGAGAGGACAGAGGAGGGGGGAGAGTGGACAGAGGAGTGGGGAGAGGGGACAGGAGGGGAGAGGGGACAGGGGAGGGGAGAGGGGACAGAAGAGGGGGGAGAGGGGACAGAGGAGGGGGAGAGGGGACAGAGGAGGGGGAGAGAGGACAGAGGAGGGGGGAGAGAGGACATAGGAGTGGGAGAGAGGAGAGAGGAGGGGGAGAGAGGGGAGAGAGGACAGAGGAAAGGGGAGAGAGGACAGAGGAGTGGGAGAGAGGAGAGAGGAGGGGGAGAGAGGACAGAGGAGAGGGGAGAGAGGACAGAGGAGGGGGAGAGAGGAGGGGGGAGAAGGGAGAGAGAACAGAGGAGTTGGAGAGAGGACAGAGGAGGGTGAGAGAGGAGGGGGGAGAAGGGAGAGAGAACAGAGGAGGGGGAGAGAGGACAGAGGAGGGGGAGAGAGGAGGGGGGAGAAGGGAGAGAGAACAGAGGAGGGGGAGAGAGGACAGAGGAGGGGGAGAGAGGAGGGGGGGAGAAGGGAGAGAGAACAGAGGAGAGGGAGAGAGGACAGAGGAGGGGGAGAGGGGACAGAGGAGGGGGAGAGAGGACAGAGGAGGGGGAGAGAGGAGGGGGGGAGAAGGGAGAGAGAACAGAGGAGGGGGAGAGAGGACAGAGGAGGGGGAGAGAGGAGGGGGGGAGAAGGGAGAGAGAACAGAGGAGAGGGAGAGAGGAAAGAGGAGGGGGAGAGAGGAGGGGGGGAGAAGGGAGAGAGAACAGAGGAGAGGGAGAGAGGACAGAGGAGGGGGAGAGGGGGAGCAATAATAGACGGAACAGATCGTTTTGGTGGTTCTGCTCCAGTGTGTTAGTCCAGATAAAACACTGAGGTTGAGATTAGTAACAGGTATTATAACAACAGGTATTATAACAACAAGTATTATAACAACAGGTATTATAACAACAAGTATTATAACAATGTATATTATAACATTATATATTATAACAACAAGTATTTTAACAACAAGTATTATAACAATGTATATTATAACATTATATATTATAACAACAAGTATTATAACAATGTATATTATAACAACAAGTATTATAACAACAAGTATTATAACATTATATATTATAACAACAAGTATTATAACAACAAGTATTATAACAATATATATTATAACATTATATATTATAACAACAAGTATTATAACATTATATATTATAACAACAAGTATTATAACAACAAGTATTATAACAATATATATTATAACATTATATATTATAACAACAAGTATTATAACATTATATATTATAACAACAAGTATTATAACAACAAGTATTATAACAATGTATATTATAACATTATATATTATAACAACAAGTATTATAACAATACATATTATAACAACAAGTATTATAACAGTATATATTATAACAACAGGTATTATAACAATATATATTATAACAATATATATTATAACAATATATATTATAACAACAGGTATTATAACAATATATTATAACAAGATATATTATAACAACTGGTATTATAACAATATGTAACAGTATGTATTATAACAATATAGATTATAACAACAGGTATTATAACAATATATTATAACAACAGGTATTATAACAATATATATTATAACAACAGGTATTATAACAATATATATAATAACAATATATAACAGTATATATTATAACAATATGTATTATAACAATATATATTATAACAACAGGTATTATAACAATATATATTATAACAATATATAACAGTATATATTATAACAATATGTATTATAACAATATATATTTTAACAACAGGTATTATAACAATATATATAATAACAATATATAACAGTATATATTATAACAATATGTATTATAACAATATATATTTTAACAACATGTATTATAACAATATATATTATAACAATATATAACAGTATATATTATAACAATATGTATTATAACAATTTATATTTTAACAACAGGTATTATAACAATATATATTATAACAACAGGTATTATAACAACACACAGCAAGATATCCAGTGTTAAATCAACACTGAAAGAGTGGGACCAAATACACACTGGAAGCAGTGTTAAATTAACACTGAAAGAGTGGGACCAAATACACACTGGAAGCAGTGTTAAATTAACACTGAAAGAGTGGGACCAAATACACACTGGAAGCAGTGTTAAATTAACACACTGCTTAGTGTAAAACCTTACTTGGATATTTCCCAGAGCGCCTTGCCTTTTCGAGTGAATTGTAGAGTTACTACCCATTTTTTAAAATTGAACTTTATTTAACTAGGCAAGTCAGTCAAGAACCAATTCTTATGTAAAATGACGGCCTAGGAACAGTGGGTTAACTGCCTCGTCAGCTCAGGAATTCGATCTAGCAACCTTTCGGTTACTAGTCCAACGCTCTACCCACTAGGCTACCTGCCGCCCCTCTCTAACCACTAGGCTACCTGCCTCCCCCCTCTAACCACTAGGCTACCTGCCTCCCCCCTTTAACCAATAGGCTACCTGCCTCCCCACTCTAACCACTAAGCTACCTGCCTCCCCTCTCTAACCACTAGGCTACCTGCCTCCCCCACTCTAACCACTAGACTACCTGCCTCCCCTCTCTAACCACTAGGCTACCTGCCGCCCCTCTCTAACCACTAGGCTACCTGCCTCCCCCCTCTAACCACTAGGCTACCTGCCTCCCCCTCTAACCACTAACCAATAGGCTACCTGCCTCCCCACTCTAACCACTAAGCTACCTGCCTCCCCTCTCTAACCACTAGGCTACCTGCCTGCCTCCCCACTCTAACCACTAGGCTACCTGCCTCCCCCACTCTAACCACTAGACTACCTGCCTAACCACTAGGCTACCTGCCTCCCCTCTCTAACCACTACCTGCCTCCCCCACTCTAACCACTAGACTACCTGCCTCCCCTCTCTAACCACTAGGCTACCTGCCTCCCCCCTCTAACCACTAGGCTACCTGCCTCCCCCCTCTAACCACTAGGCTACCTGCCTCCCCACTCTAACCACTAAGCTACCTGCCTCCCCTCTCTAACCACTAGGCTACCTGCCTCCCCCACTCTAACCACTAGGCTACCTGCCGCCCCTCTCTAACCACTAGGCTACCTGCCCCCCCCCCCCCCCCCCTAACCACTAGACTACCTGCCGCCCCTCCTAACCACTAGGCTACCTCTAACCACTAGGCTACCTGCCGCCCCTCTCTAACCACTAGGCTACCTGCCTCTCCATGACTGTATTTGTTAGTGACAGAGACATACGTAGTAGATACATCCATGCAGTTTTTGTCCAGTGGACTTCAGCCAGTGAGATCCTAAGTGAATATGTTATCATAAATAAAAAATAAGAAAATATTTAACACAATAAGGTATGTATTTATAAGGCCTTATTTTGAGTTCCTAGTTTTGCCCAGATACAGGGGCCTGAAATCCATTCAGCTCACTTTGAACCAAAACCACACCCATCATTATCATATTTCCCAGCAGTGTAGGTTTATTTTAATTTTTTTATGTGTCGTTTTTGGTGTACATTGGTTTATCTTATACTACACAAAGATAAATAACATATATTTTTCTACACTCATCCATTCAAGTTAGTTTGATTTGTTGCACCCGTTACAGGACTCGTTGTTCCAGTTTGAATGGTTATGTAGTCTCCTCACAATATTTCTGACTTTGACTGTCATTCTGATTTCAGGTTGCAGGTGAATTAAAATGCCATCTGTTGGATATTCTGACTCTAGGTAGATTCCAACAGGAATTACACATCATTTTGCAAGCCTTTCCCAAGTTTTCAGGGTTATGGAATGTTACTGGAAATGTGCAACTCTACTTGAAGGATTGATGTTGCCTGTAAAACACAACTGTCACGCCACTGTATTCCAGTTATACTCAGCCTCAAAATAAAGCCTTGTGAGATACTCAGCCTCAAAATAAAGCCTTGTCAGATACTCAGCCTCAAAATAAAGCCTTGTCAGATACTCAGCCTCAAAATAAAGCCTTGTCAGATATGTAATTTAGTGCAATAAGTGCAATTTTAATGATAACATTCACCTGGCAACTCACGTGGTGAAGGCCATAGGGTTGAAGGTAAATTAATTCAACAATCATGTCTCTGTCACTAACAAATGCAGTCATGGGTGGTAACTTTACAATTCACTCAAAAAGGAAAGGCACACTGGGAAATGATATTGAAGGCATGGCCTAGTGGTGGCATGGCTTTCAGTTATTTATTTTTGGCAACCTGTGAGTGTACCAGTTTAAGTTGTCTTTGTATCCCTTTAGGAACATATCTAAACCTTATTTTGTAATAGTGTAATACATTGGCTTGAAGCTCACAGTTTACATCAGGCCAGCAAGTCACGTTGTATTGGCTTGCAATTTGATGCGTAATTCCTGTTGGAATCCAGCCAGAGTGAGGATATCTGACATTTGGAATTTCTTATCAGCCACAACCTCTGTCAGGGTTGGGAAAGCAGGGATGGGCAACTCCAGTCCTCAGGGGCCTGAAATGGTGTCACACTCTTGCCTCAGCTAACACACCTGACTCCAATTGTCAACTAATCATGATCTTCAGTTTAGAATGCAATTAGTTTAATCCGCTATATTGCTAGGGGCGGACGGATGGGGGGGGGGGGGGGGGGTGACACCTCTCCGGCCCCCCAAGGACTGGAGTTGCCCATCCCTGAACTAAAGCATCTAAACTAGAACAACCATTTCAGTACTGGGTGCAATACGTCCAAATAACATATTGGATTAGTTTAGAAAATGTATGTAATTTATAGATATTAAAACAAACAATTTTAAAAAATCTACCTGCGACAGAGCATGCTGCAAAATATGATAATGCTGCGCGTGGTTTTGGTTCACAGTTTCAGGCCCCTGTAGGGTAAAACTAGGACCTCAAAATAAGAAATATGTGTCAAATAAATATACAGTGAGTGAAAAAAACTTTGATCACCTGCTGATTTTGTACATTTGCCCACTGACAAAGAAATTGTCAGTCTATCATTTTAATGGTAGGTTTATTTGAACAGTGAGAGACAGAATAACAAAAAAACAATCCAGAAAAAACGCAAGTCAAAAGTTCGGAAGTTTACATACACCTAAGCCAAGTACATTTTAACTCCGTTTTTCACAATTCCTGACATTTAATCCTAGTCAAAATTCCCTGTTTTAGGTCAGTTAGGATCACCACTTGTCATAAATGTCATAATAATAGCAGAGAGAATTATTTATTTCAGCTTTTATTTATTTCATCACATTCCCAGTGAGTCAGAAGTTTACATACACTCAATTAGTATTTGGTAGCATTGCCTTTAAATTGTTTAACTTGGGTCAAACGTTTCGGGTAGCCTTCCACTAGCTTCCCACAATAAGTTGGGTGAATTTTGGCCCATTCCTCCTGACAGAGCTGGTGTAACTGAGTCAGGTTTGTAGGCCTCCTTACTCGCACATGCTTTTTCAGTTCTGCCCACACATTTTCTATAGGATTGAGATCAGGGCTTTGTGATGTCCACTCCAATACCTTGACTTTGTTGTCCTTAAGCCATTTTTCCACAACTTTGGAAGTATGCTTGGGGTCCTTGTCCATTTGGAAGACCCATTTGTGACCAAGCTTTAACTTCCAGACTGATGTCTTGAGATGTTGCTTCAATATATCCACATCATTTTTCTTCTTATGATGCCATCTATTTTGTGAAGTGCACCAGTCCCTCCTGCAGCAAAGCACCCCAACAACATGATGCTGCCACCCCCGTCCTTCACAGTTGGGATGGTGTTCTTCGGCTTGCAAGCTTCCCCCTTTTTCCTCCAAACATAACGATGGTCATTATGGCCAAACAATTATATTCCTGTTTCGTCAGACCAAAGGACATTTCTCCAAAAATTATGATCTTTGTCCCCATGTGCAGTTGCAAACCGTAGTCTGGCTTTTTTATGGTGGTTTTGGAGCAATGGCTTCTTCCATGCTGAGCGGCCTTTCAGGTTATATCGATATAGGACTCGTTTTACTGTGGATATAGATACTTTTGTACCTGTTTCCTCCAACATCTTCACAAGGTCCTTTGCTGTTGTTCTGGGATTGATTTGCACTTTTCGCACCAAAGTACGTTCATCTCTAGGAGACAGAATGCGTCTCCTTCCTGAGCGGTATGACAGCTGCGTGGTCCCATGGAGTTCATACTTGCGTACTATTGTTTGTAAAGATGAACGTGGTACCTTCAGGCGTTTGGAAATTGCTCCCTGTCACGTTCGTTGAACGGAGGAGACCAAGACGCAGCGTGATATGAATACATCTTCTATTTATTAATGAAGACGAACACTAATCAAACTATACAATAACAACAAAACAACCGTGAAGCTAAATACTGTGCTGACACAGGCAACTAACACATAGACAATAACCCACGAAATACCCAAAGAAGATGGCTGCCTAAATATGGTTCCCAATCAGAGACAACGATTAACACCTGCCTCTAATTGAGAACCAATCTAGGCAACCATAGACATATATAAACACCTAGATGATAAACAACCCCATAAACCTACAAAAAACCCTAGACAGTACAAAAACACATACATCACCCATGTCACACCCTGACCTAACCAAAACAATATAGAAAACAAGTAATACTCAGGTCAGGGCGTGACACTCCGAAGGATGAACCAGACTTGTGGAGGTCTACAATTTTTTTCTGAGGTCTTGGCTGATTTCTTTTGATTTTCTCATGATGTCAAGCAAAGAGGCACTGAGTTTGAAGTTAGGCCTTGAAATACACCACAGGTACACCTCCAATTGACTCAAATGATTTCAATTAGCCTATCAGAAGCTTCTAAAGCCATTACATCATTTTCTGGAATTTTTCCAGCTATTTTAAGGCGCAGTCAACTTAGTGTATGTAAACTTCTTACCCACTCTATTGTGATACAGTGAATTATATGTGAAATAATCTGTCTGCAAACAATTGTTGGAAAAACGACTTGTGTCATGCACAAAGTAGATTTCCTAACCAACTTGCCAAAACTATAGTGTGGTGTGTGGTGTGGTTGAAAACGAGTTTTAATGACTCCAACATAAGTGTACGTAAACTTCTGACTTCAGCTGTAAAACAACGTGAGGACACAACATCAATAGACAATTTGTTTTGGTATTGCCCTCAGGTAGCCAGTTTCTGGTCTCAGGTTCAGCAGAGATAGGTGGGATGGGCTGAGGGAAGCTGAGGGTTGGAATGTGCAATTGGAGACAAGTGGGAGTGGAGTTTCTGGGCAGGGGATAGAATGACGGTCAAAGATAAAAGTCAAACATAAAGTCAAAATAAAACAAAACAAAAAGTATGTTTAAATGACACTGGGGGGGGGGGGGCTGGAATGTAATTGTATTTTATTATGATTTTATTTTTCTCAGGGGGAGGGGGGGGTCTTGGAGGGCCTGGCGGTTGGGTGCTTGGGCCGATGGCTGATAGTTCGCTGGTTCGGGTTCCCGTTGTTGACCTTGTGGGAGATCTGTCGACATGCCCTTGAGCAGGGCGTTGACTGTGGTTGCTTCTGGGTAGGAGTCTGTTAGATGACTGAATGTAATGTAAATGTTGAGCGGCTTCACTGCAAGTAGATTGTATGTTTTAATATTCAATTATAAAAAATTATAAAACAAATCATCATGGTCCAAACACACCAGGACAGAAGAACCAAAACACCTCTTACCCCTCAGGTAGCACCATCGAGAGCATCCTGACTGGTTGCATCGATGCTTGCTATGGCAACTGCTCAGCATCCGACTGCAAGGCACTACAGAGGGTAGTGCGTACGGCCCAGTACATCACTGGGGCCAAGTTTCTTGCCATCCAGGACCTCTATACCAGGCGGTGTCAGAGGAAGGCCCTAAAAATTGTCCAAAGACTCCAGCCACCCAAGTCATAAACTGTTCTCTCTACTACCGCACAGCAAGCGGTACCCGGAGCGGCAGGTCTAGATCCAAAAGGCTCCGTTAACAGCTTCTACCCATAAGCAATAAGACTTCTAAACAGTTACCCAAATGACGACCCGGACTATTTGCATTGACCCCCTTTTTTCTGCTGCTGCTACTCTCTGTTTATCATCTATGTCACTTTACCCCTCCTACATACATGCCTCAATTACCTCCACTACCCCCACACATTCACCCTGTATATAGCATCGTTATATTACCCCTACCTACATACATGCCTCAATTACCTCCACTACCCGCACACATTCACCCTGTATATAGCCTTGTTATATTACCCCTACCTACATACATGCCTCAATTACCTCCACTACCCCCACACATTCAACCTGTATATAGCATCGTTATATTACCCCTACCTACATACATGCCTCAATTACCTCCACTACCCCCACACATTCAACCTGTATATAGCCTCGTTATATTACCCCTACCTACATACATGCCTCAATTACCTCCACTACCCCCACACATTCAACCTGTATATAGCATCGTTATATTACCCCTACCTACATACATGCCTCAATTACCTCCACTACCCCCACACATTGACCCTGTATATAGCCTTGTTATATTACCCCTACCTACATACATGCCTCAATTACCTCCACTACCCCCACACATTGACCCTGTATATAGCCTTGTTATATTACCCCTACCTACATACATGCCTCAATTACCTCCACTACCCCCACACATTCAACCTGTATATAGCCTTGTTATATTACCCCTACCTACATACATGCCTCAATTACCTCCACTACCCCCACACATTCAACCTGTATATAGCCTCGTTATATTACCCCTACCTACATACATGCCTCAAATACCTCCACTACCCCCACACATTCACCCTGTATATAGCCTCGTTATTGTTATTTTATTGTGTTACTTATATATTTTTTTATGTTTTATTTATTTATATTTATATATTTAAAATGCAAATATTTTCTTGCTTACCAGGAGGCATTTCCTGATAAGGTCTCCACCTACTGTATTTAGTCACTTCCCTTCAGCCCAGCGAGCAGCAACGTCATTCTTCTCTCAGCAGGCCAGCGAACACACACACACACACACACACACACACACACACACACACACACACACACACACACACACACACACACACACACACACACACACACACACACACACACACAGCGAGCAGTGACATCATCCTTCCCCTCAGCAGGCCAGCGAACACACACACACTCTCACACACACACACACACACACACACACACACACACACACACACACACACACACACACACACACACCTCACACTTCCCCTCAGTCTACCATAGACACATAACACAGATCAAAAGCCTGCAGTATATTTAACCAAATCAATAAAAGCCTGCAGTATATTTAACCAAATCAATAAAAGCCTGCAGTATATTTAACCAAATCAATAAAAGCCTGCAGTATATTTAACCAAATCAATAAAAGCCTGTTCTGTAATTTAACCAAATCAATAAAAACCTGCAGTATATTTAACCAAATCAATAAAAGCCTGCAGTATATTTAACCAAATCAATAAAAGCCTGCAGTATATTTAACCAAATCAATAAAAGCCTGTTCTGTAATTTAACCAAATCAATAAAAGCCTGCAGTATATTTAACCAAATCAATAAAAGCCTGCAGTATATTTAACCAAATCAATAAAAGCCTGCAGTATATTTAACCAAATCAATAAAAGCCTGCAGTATATTTAACCAAATCAATAAAAACCTGCAGTATATTTAACCAAATCAATAAAAGCCTGCAGTATATTTAACCAAATCAATAAAAGCCTGCAGTATATTTAACCAAATCAATAAAAGCCTGAGGTATATTTAACCAAATCAATAAAAGCCTGCAGTATATTTAACCAAATCAATAAAAGCCTGCAGTATATTTAACCAAATCAATAAAAGCCTGCAGTATATTTAACCAAATCAATAAAAGCCTGCAGTATATTTAACCAAATCAATAAAAGCCTGAGGTATATTTAACCAAATCAATAAAAGCCTGCAGTATATTTAACCAAATCAATAAAAGCCTGAGGTATATTTAACCAAATCAATAAAAGCCTGAGGTATATTTAACCAAATCAATAAAAGCCTGAGGTATATTTAACCAAATCAATAAAAGCCTGCAGTATATTTAACCAAATCAATAAAAACCTGCAGTATATTTAACCAAATCAATAAAAGCCTGCAGTATATTTAACCAAATCAATAAAAGCCTGCAGTATATTTAACCAAATCAATAAAAGCCTGCAGTATATTTAACCAAATCAATAAAAACCTGAGGTATATTTAACCAAATCAATAAAAGCCTGAGGTATATTTAACCAAATCAATAAAAGCCTGCAGTATATTTAACCAAATCAATAAAAGTCTGCAGTATATTTAACCAAATCAATAAAAGCCTGCAGTATATTTAACCAAATCAATAAAAGCCTGAGGTATATTTAACCAAATCAATAAAAGCCTGCAGTATATTTAACCAAATCAATAAAAGCCTGAGGTATATTTAACCAAATCAATAAAAGCCTGAGGTATATTTAACCAAATCAATAAAAGCCTGAGGTATATTTAACCAAATCAATAAAAGCCTGCAGTATATTTAACCAAATCAATAAAAGCCTGAGGTATATTTAACCAAATCAATAAAAGCCTGAGGTATATTTAACCAAATCAATAAAAGCCTGCAGTATATTTAACCAAATCAATAAAAGCCTGCAGTATATTTAACCAAATCAATAAAAACCTGCAGTATATTTAACCAAATCAATAAAAGCCTGAGGTATATTTAACCAAATCAATAAAAGCCTGAGGTATATTTAACCAAATCAATAAAAACCTGAGGTATATTTAACCAAATCAATAAAAGCCTGCAGTATATTTAACCAAATCAATAAAAACCTGCAGTATATTTAACCAAATCAATAAAAGCCTGAGGTATATTTAACCAAATCAATAAAAGCCTGAGGTATATTTAACCAAATCAATAAAAACCTGCAGTATATTTAACCAAATCAATAAAAACCTGTTCTGTAATTTAACCAAATCAATAAAAGCCTGCAGTATATTTAACCAAATCAATAAAAGCCTGCAGTATATTTAACCAAATCAATAAAAACCTGCAGTATATTTAACCAAATCAATAAAAACCTGTTCTGTAATTTAACCAAATCAATAAAAGCCTGCAGTATATTTAACCAAATCAATAAAAGCCTGAGGTATATTTAACCAAATCAATAAAAACCTGCAGTATATTTAACCAAATCAATAAAAACCTGTTCTGTAATTTAACCAAATCAATAAAAGCCTGCAGTATATTTAACCAAATCAATAAAAGCCTGCAGTATATTTAACCAAATCAATAAAAACCTGCAGTATATTTAACCAAATCAATAAAAACCTGTTCTGTAATTTAACCAAATCAATAAAAGCCTGCAGTATATTTAACCAAATCAATAAAAACCTGCAGTATATTTAACCAAATCAATAAAAACCTGCAGTATATTTAACCAAATCAATAAAAGCCTGCAGTATATTTAACCAAATCAATAAAAGCCTGAGGTATATTTAACCAAATCAATAAAAGCCTGCAGTATATTTAACCAAATCAATAAAAGCCTGCAGTATATTTAATCAAATCAATAAAAGTCTGTTCTGTAATTTAACCAAATCAATAAAAGTCTGTTCTGTAATTTAACCAAATCAATAAAAGCCTGCAGTATATTTAACCAAATCAATAAAAGCCTGCAGTATATTTAACCAAATCAATAAAAGCCTGCAGTATATTTAACCAAATCAATAAAAGCCTGCAGTATATTTAACCAAATCAATAAAAGCCTGCAGTATATTTAACCAAATCAATAAAAGCCTGCAGTATATTTAACCAAATCAATAAAAGTCTGTTCTGTAATTTAACCAAATCAATAAAAGTCTGTTCTGTAATTTAACCAATCAATAAAAGCCTGCAGTATATTTAACCAAATCAATAAAAGCCTGCAGTATATTTAACCAAATCAATAAAAGCCTGCAGTATATTTAACCAAATCAATAAAAGCCTGCAGTATATTTAACCAAATCAATAAAAGCCTGCAGTATATTTAACCAAATCAATAAAAGCCTGCAGTATATTTAACCAAATCAATAAAAGCCTGCAGTATATTTAACCAAATCAATAAAAGCCTGCAGTATATTTAACCAAATCAATAAAAGCCTGCAGTATATTTAACCAAATCAATAAAAGCCTGCAGTATATTTAACCAAATCAATAAAAGCCTGCAGTATATTTAACCAAATCAAATAAAAGCCTGCAGTATATTTAACCAAATCAAATAAAAGCCTGCAGTATATTTAACCAAATCAATAAAAGCCTGTTCTGTAATTTAACCAAATCAAATAAAGGCGAAACAGATCTGTGATGAAATCTCTAGGATAAATCAGCGGGTCTCCTTGGCGATTGGCAACGCTGTGTTACTGGTATATTCAAAAAAAACCAATACATTTCCCTTGTTATGCTCCACTGTCTCTCTCTCCAACCCCATTATTTAGAAAAGCGTATCTCCCCACAGCAGCAGAATCAAATTCAGCAAATGAACAGAAAGGTATTTCATCTCTCAGAAAGACCTCGCTCTGGGGACTGCGGGATTTATGAAACCACAATTCATAATTACAGCTTTTATAGCTGCATAAACTTATGCTACCTTGTAATCATATGGTTACACACATAGCAATTTAAAAACCGTAGTTATGCTTCGGCTTTGTTTGTGTCTGAAGATCTGAAGACTTTCTGAAAACACAACTGTCATTTTCACTGGTTGTTCCCTACAGTAGTCAGTACAGCTGTCACTACAGTAGTCAGTACAGTAGTCAGTACAGTAGTCAGTACAGCAGTCAGTACAGTAGTCAGTACAGCTGTCACTACAGTAGTCAGTACAGTAGTCAGTACAGCTGTCACTACAGTAGTCAGTACAGCAGTCAGTACAGCAGTCACTAAAGTAGTCAGTACAGTAGTCAGTACAGCTGTCACTACAGTAGTCAGTACAGTAGTCACTACTGTAGTCAGTACAGTAGTCAGTACAGTAGTCAGTAAAGCAGTCAGTACAGTAGTCAGTATGGCTGTCACTACAGTAGTCAGTACAGCAGTCAGTACAGGAGTCACTACAGCTGTCACTACAGTAGTCAGTACAGCAGTCAGTACGGTAGTCAGTACAGCACAGTCACTTCAGTAGTCAGTACAACTGTCACTACAGTAGTCAGTACAGCAGTCAGTACAGTAGTCAGTAGGCAGTCAGTACAGTAGTCAGTACAGCAGTCAGTACAGCTGTCACTACAGTAGTCAATACAGTAGTCAGTACAGGTGTCACTACAGAAGTCACTACAGTTGTCAGTACAGCACAGTCACTTCAGTAGTCAGTACAGCTGTCACTACAGTAGTCAGTACAGCAGTCAGTACAGTAGTCAGTACAGCACAGTCACTTCAGTAGTCAGTACAGCTGTCAATACAGTAGTCAGTACAGTAGTCAGTACAGCACAGTCACTTCAGTAGTCAGTACAGATGTCACTATAGTAGTCAGTACAGCAGTCAGTACAGTAGTCAGTACAGCTGTCACTACAGTAGTCAGTACAGCAGTCAGTACAGCTGTCACTACAGTAGTCAGTACAGCAGTCAGTACAGTAGTCAGTACAGCTGTCACTACAGTAGTCAGTACAGTAGTCAGTACAGCACAGTCACTTCAGTAGTCAGTACAGCTGTCACTACAGTAGTCAGTACAACAGTCAGTACAGCTGTCACCACAGTAGTCAGTACAGCAGTCAGTACAGTAGTCAGTACAGCTGTCACTTCAGTAGTCAGTACAGTAGTCAGTACAGCTGTCACTTCAGTAGTCAGTACAGCTGTCACTTCAGTAGTCAGTACAGCAGTCAGTACAGCAGTCAGTACAGCTGTCACTTCAGTAGTCAGTACAGTAACTCAACTCTAACTGAAACAACTGTTGCTGTGGAGGAGTATACTGTTATACACATTAATACAGGGGTGTTTTCAGCTCTAACGCAGGATCCAGATCCATCAGATGTAGTGATCATAATACTGAACAGAAATATAAACCCAGCGTGTAAAACATCCCAGAAGTGTCTCTCAAACTGGGCACAAATGTGTTTACATCCCTGTTAGTGAGCATTTCTCCTTTGCCAAGATAATCCATCCACCTGACAGGTATGGCATATAAAGAAGCTGATTAAACAGCATGATCATTACACAGGTGCACCAGGTGTTGGGGACAAAGGCACTGCGTCACAGCGCTTGAGGCGTCACTACAGACCCGTTTTCGATCCCAGGATGTGTCACAGCCGGCCGTGATCGGGAGACCCATGAGGCTGCGCACAACTGGCCCAGCATCGTCCGGGTTAGGGGATGGTTTGTCCCAGCGCTGTCTGGGTTAGGGGAGGGTTTGGCCCAGCGTCGTCCGGGTTAGGGGATGGTTTGTCCCAGCGCTGTCTGGGTTAGGGGAGGGTTTGGCCCAGCGTCGTCCGGGTTAGGGGAGGGTTTGGCCGTCCGGGATGTCCTTGTCCCAACGCGCTCTAGGGACTCCTTGTGGCGGGCCGGGTGCCTGCAAGCTGACTTCGGACAGTGTTTCCTCCGACACATTGGTGCGGCTGGAAAAACCCTTGTATAAGTAGATGTGTCCAAACTTTTGACTTGTACTGTATATACTATATATAATACAAATCGAGGTGATGAAGATGCTTTTGACGATTGATCTGCTTCTGTTCTGTGGGTGGCACGGGGTGCTCTTTTTGAAGGATGAGTCCCAGTCTCTCTGGGGGGCATGGGATCCGGAGGGGGTCGGGTGTGGTCTGTCGGTCACTGGGATGACAACCCAAATCGGGATGGGGTGGGTCTCTAGTGAGTTGAATAGTGGGGAACAAGGTTTACTGAGTAACAATGCAAATATCATGGTACAGCTATATGGACCCTCAATCACTATGGTACTCTGTAACAGTGAGTTTACAAACATAAATTATGACAAATAGATTTGAAACTTGTATCTTATTATGGTAAATGGTGAAATAAGTATAGGCAGTTATAATTGAATGGCTTAGCAGATAATATGAAAAGACGATCTGTCACGTTTGCTATAATGGACGGACCAAGGCGCAGCGGGGTCAGAGTTCCACATCTTTATTAAAAGTGAAACTTCTCAACAAAAACAATAAACAAGCAACGAAACGTAGAGTAACGTAGTGCAACAATCTCTACGGTCCAAAAAAATGATCCACACTTCTTTGAAAATGCATGTAATAATTGATCAATCCTACAAGCAACACACTATGTTATTATGGTGGGAGATTATAATATGGTTTTAAATACCTCTATGGACCGTAAAGGAAAACCACTACAAACTATCACCCTAATGAACTTAAGGAAATCATGGATATATTGGAATTAGTGGATATATGGAGGCTTAACTACCCTGCCCTAGTGAGATATACATGGAGGAGGTTTAATATCCTGACCTAGTGAGATATACATGGAGGAGGTTTAATATCCTGACCTAGTGAGATATACATGGAGGAGGTTTAATATCCTGACCTAGTGAGATATACATGGAGGAGATTTAATATCCTGACCTAGTGAGATATACATGGAGGTTTAATAACCTGACCTAGTGAGATATACATGGAGGTTTAATATCCTGACCTAGTGAGATATACATGGAGGTTTAATATCCTGACCTAGTGAGATATACATGGAGGAGGTTTAATATCCTGACCTAGTGAGATATACATGGAGGAGGCTCAATCAAGCTAGTCGTCTTGACTTCTTTCTCATGTCATTCTAGTTGGCACCAACAGTTTAAAAAGTGTTGATAGGGGACAGACTGCGGTCAGATCATCACTTACAGAATTTCCACGTGGGCTATTGGAAATGTAATCAAAGCCTACTGGATGACAACTTGTTTAGAACTAGGACAGAATAATTTATAACTGACTTTTTCAGACATAACATAGGTACAGCAGATCCCCTTATTGTATGGGACACTTTTAAATGTGCCTTTAGAGGCCATGCAATTCAGTACTCATCTCTAAAACAAAAGCAATTTAGGTCAAAATAATCCATATTAACAAAAGAAAAGGGAGGACTAACAGTACAGGTACAGGGCATTCGGAAAGTATTCAGACCCCTGGACCTTTCCCACATTTTGCCACGTTACAGCCTTATTCTAAAATTTATTTTGTTTTTTTCCCCCTCATAAATCTACAAACGATAACCCATAATGACAAAGTAAAATCCGTTTTTTTGTTTGTTTTAGCAAATTTATACAAATTTTAAAAAACAGAAATATCACATTTACATAAGTATTCAGACCCTTTACTCAGTACTTTGTTGAAGCACTTTTGACAGCGATTACAGTCTAGAGTCTCCTTGGGTATTGACGCTACAAGCTTGGCACATCTGTATTTGGGGAGTTTCTCCTATTCTTCTCTGCAGATCCTCTCAAGCTCTGTCAGGTTGGATGGGGAGCGTCGCTGTACAGCTATTTTCAGGTCTCTCCAGAGATGTTTGATCGGGTTCAAGTCCGGGCTCTGGCTGGGCCACTCAAGGACATTCAGAAACTTGTTCGGAAGCCACTCCTCCGTTGTCCTGACTGTGTACTTAGGGTCGTTGTCCTGTTGGAAGGTGAACCTTCGCCCAAGTTTGAGGTCTTAAGTGTCCTGAGTGGTCATCAAGAATCGCTCTGTACTTTAGTCAGTTCATCTTTGCCTCGAACCTGACTAGTCTCCCAGCATGATGCTGCCACCACCATGCTTCACTGTAGGGATGGTGCCAGGTTTAGTCCTTACTGCTATTAGCCCATAGAAACACATTGAATAACAGATAGTCCTTACTGCTATTAGCCAATAGAAACACATTGAATAACAGATAGTCCTTACTGCTATTAGCCAATAGAAACACATTGAATAACAGATAGTCCTTACTGCTGTTTGCCAATAGAAACACATTGAATAACAAAGTCATTCTTAAGAGACATTTCATTTAATTTCATTTTAATGACATTTGTCACTAAAATCTAAAATGGTAAATTGTCTTAGATGGTCATGTGATCTTTGTGTCATGTACTGTCATGTTGTGTCTTGTCTCTGTCCTTTCCCTTCACCCTGTCTCCCTCTGCTGGTCGTTGTTAGGTTACCTTTTCTCCCCCTCTTTCCCCCAGCTGTGCCTTGTCTCCTCCTAACCACCTCGTCAACCCTTTTCCCACCTGTTCCCTTTTTCCCTCTGATTAGTCCCCTATATCTCTCTCTGTTTTTGTTCCTGTCCTTGTCGGATTCTTGTTTGTTGTGTTTCATGCCTGAACCAGACTGTCGTCATGTTTGCTGTAACCTTGTCTTGTCCTGTCGGAATCTGCCGGTCCGTCTGAGCCTACCTATGTTTGGTAATTAAAGAAGCTCTGTTTAAGTTAATTCGCTTTTGGGTCCTCATTCACTCCCCGTAACAGAAGAATCCGACCAAGAATGGACCCAGCGACTTCGGATCCTCTCCACTCAGCCGTCGGGATCCAGGGAGCGATGCTAGGCAGACACGAGCAGGAAGTGTCTGCTGCTCGACATGCCGTTGAGACCCTGGCCACCCAAGTCTCCAACCTCACAGAACAGGTTCACCATCTCCGCCTCGATCCACCGGCCACTTCCAGGGCTTTCGAATCTCCGGAGCCCAGAATCAATAACCCGCCGTGTTACTCTGGGGAGCCCACTGAATGTCGCTCGTTCCTCACCCAGTGTGATATTGTGTTTTCTCTCCAGCCCAACACTTACTCCAGGAGCACTGCTCGTGTCGCCTACGTCATATCTCTCCTTATTGGACGGGCTCGTGAGTGGGGCACGGCAATCTGGGAGGCAAGGGCTGAGTGTACTAACCAGTATCAGGACTTTAAGGAGGAGATGATACGGGTTTTTGATCGATCTGTTTTTGGGGAGGAGGCTTCCAGGGCCCTGTCTTCCCTATGTCAAGGCAATCGATCCATAACAGACTACTCTATTGAGTTTCGCACTCTTGCTGTCTCCAGTGGCTGGAACGAGCCGGCCTTGCTCGCTCGTCTTCTGGAGGGTCTCCGCGCAGAGGTAAAGGATGAGATTCTCTCCCGGGAGGTTCCTTCCAGCGTGGATTCCTTGATTGAACTCGCTATTCGCATTGAGCGACGGGTTGATCTTCACCGAGCTCGTGGAAAGGAGCTCGCGCTCTCCGTCGCCCCCCTCTCCGCATCACTACCATCTTCCTCTGCCGGCTCGGGTGCTGAGCCCATGCAGCTGGGAGGTATCCGCATCTCGACTAAGGAGAGGGAACGGAGAATCACCAACCGCCTCTGTCTCTATTGCGGTTCCGCTGGTCATTTTGTCACTTCATGTCCAGTAAAAGGCCAGAGCTCGTCAGTAAGCGGAGGGCTACTGGTGAGCGCTACTACTCCTGTCTCTCCTTCAAGATCCTGCACTACCTTGTCGGTCCATCTACGCTGGACCGGTTCGTCAGCTTCCTGCAGTGCCTTAATAGACTCTGGGGCGGAGGGCTGTTTTATGGACGAGACCTGGGCTCGGGAACATGACATTCCTCTCAGACAGTTAAAGGAGCCCACGGCCTTGTTCGCCCTGGATGGTAGTCCTCTCCCCAGGATTCAGCGTGAGACGCTACCTTTAACCCTCACTGTTTCTGGTAATCATAGCGAAACCATTTCTTTTTTAATTTTTCGTTCACCTTTTACACCTGTTGTTTTGGGCCATCCCTGGCTAGTTTGTCATAATCCTTCCATTAATTGGTCTAGTAATTCTATCCTCTCCTGGAACGTCTCTTGTCATGTGAAATGTTTAATGTCTGCTATCCCTCCTGTTTCCTCTGTCTCTTCTTCACAGGAGGAGCCTGGTGATTTGACAGGGGTGCCGGAGGAATATCACGATCTGCGCACGGTGTTCAGTCGGTCCAGGGCCACCTCTCTTCCTCCACACCGGTCGTATGATTGTAGTATTGATCTCCTTCCGGGAACCACCCCCCCCCGGGGTAGACTATACTCTCTGTCGGCTCCCGAACGTAAGGCTCTCGAAGATTATTTGTCTGTAGCTCTTGACGCCGGTACCATAGTCCCCTCCTCCTCTCCCGCCGGAGCGGGGTTTTTTTTTTGTCAAGAAGAAGGACGGGTCTCTGCGCCCCTGCATAGATTATCGAGGGCTGAATGACATAACAGTGAAGAATCGTTATCCGCTTCCTCTTATGTCTTCAGCCTTCGAGATCCTGCAGGGAGCCAGGTTTTTCACTAAGTTGGACCTTCGTAACGCTTACCATCTCGTGCGCATCAGGGAGGGGGACGAGTGGAAGACGGCGTTTAACACTCCGTTAGGGCACTTTGAATACCGGGTTCTTCCTTTCGGCCTCGCTAACGCTCCAGCTGTCTTTCAGGCATTAGTCAATGATGTCCTGAGAGACATGCTGAACATCTTTGTTTTCGTTTACCTTGACGATATCCTGATTTTTTCACCGTCACTCCAGATTCATGTTCAGCACGTTCGACGTGTCCTCCAGCGCCTTTTAGAGAATTGTCTTTTTGTGAAGGCTGAGAAGTGCACTTTTCATGCCTCCTCCGTCACATTTCTCGGTTCTGTTATTTCCGCTGAAGGCATTAAGATGGATCCCGCTAAGGTCCAAGCTGTCATTGATTGGCCCGTCCCTAAGTCACGCGTCGAGCTGCAGCGCTTTCTCGGCTTCGCGAACTTCTATCGTCGTTTCATCCGTAATTTCGGTCAGGTGGCAGCTCCTCTCACAGCCCTTACTTCTGTCAAGACGTGCTTTAAGTGGTCCGTTTCCGCCCAGGGAGCTTTTGATCTCCTCAAGAATCGTTTTACATCCGCTCCTATCCTTGTTACACCTGACGTCTCTAGACAGTTCGTTGTCGAGGTTGACGCGTCAGAGGTGGGCGTGGGAGCCATTCTTTCTCAGCGCTCCCTCTCTGACGACAAGGTCCACCCATGCGCGTATTTTTCTCATCGCCTGTCGCCGTCGGAACGTAACTATGATGTGGGTAACCGCGAACTGCTCGCCATCCGGTTAGCCCTAGGCGAATGGCGACAGTGGTTGGAGGGGGCGACCGTTCCTTTTGTCGTTTGGACTGACCATAGGAACCTTGAGTACATCCGTTCTGCCAAACGACTTAATGCGCGTCAGGCGCGTTGGGCGCTGTTTTTCGCTCGTTTCGAGTTCGTGATTTCTTATCGTCCGGGCTCTAAGAACACCAAGCCTGATGCTTTGTCTCGTCTCTTCAGTTCTTCAGTAGCCTCCACTGACCCCGAGGGGATTCTCCCTGAGGGGCGTGTTGTCGGGTTGACTGTCTGGGGAATTGAGAGGCAGGTAAAACAAGCGCTCACTCACACTCCGTCGCCGCGCGCTTGTCCTAGGAACCTTCTTTTCGTTCCCGTTCCTACTCGTCTGGCCGTTCTTCAGTGGGCTCACTCTGCCAAGTTAGCCGGCCACCCTGGCGTTCGGGGTACGCTTGCTTCCATTCGCCAGCGTTTTTGGTGGCCCACCCGGGAGCATGACACGCGTCGTTTCGTGGCTGCTTGTTCGGTCTGCGCGCAGACTAAGTCCGGTAACTCTCCTCCTGCCGGCCGTCTCAGGCCGCTTCCTATTCCCTCTCGACCGTGGTCTCACATCGCCTTAGATTTTGTCACCGGACTGCCTTCGTCAGCGGGGAAGACTGTTATTCTTACGGTTGTCGATAGGTTCTCTAAGGCGGCTCATTTCATTCCCCTTGCTAAGCTTCCTTCTGCTAAAGAGACGGCACAAATCATCATCGAGAATGTTTTCAGAATTCATGGCCTTCCGTCAGACGTCGTTTCGGACAGAGGTCCGCAATTCACGTCTCAATTTTGGAGGGAGTTTTGCCGTTTGATTGGGGCTTCCGTCAGTCTCTCTTCCGGCTTTCACCCCCAGTCTAACGGTCAAGCAGAACGGGCCAATCAGACTATTGGTCGCATCTTACGCAGTCTTTCTTTTCGCAACCCTGCGTCTTGGTCAGAACAGCTCCCCTGGGCAGAATACGCCCACAACTCGCTTCCTTCGTCTGCGACCGGGCTATCTCCTTTTCAGAGTAGCCTCGGGTACCAGCCTCCGCTGTTCTCATCTCAGTTCGCCGAGTCCAGCGTCCCCTCCGCTCAGGCTTTTGTCCAACGTTGCGAGCGCACCTGGAAGAGGGTCAGGTCTGCACTTTGCCGTTATAGGACGCAGACTGTGAGGGCTGCTAATAAGCGTAGAACTAAGAGTCCTAGATATTGTCGCGGTCAGAGAGTTTGGCTCTCCACTCAGAACCTTCCCCTTAAGACGGCTTCTCGCAAGTTGACCCCGCGGTTCATTGGTCCGTTCCGTATTTCTCGGGTCATTAATCCTGTCGCAGTTCGACTTCTTCTTCCGCGATACCTTCGTCGCGTCCACCCGGTCTTCCATGTCTGCTGCATCAAGCCCGTCCTTCGCGCCCCCGCTCGTCTTCCCCCCCCCCCCCCCCCCCCCCCCCCATCCTTGTCGAGGGCGCACCCATCTACAGGGTCCGTAGAATTTTGGACATGCGTCCTCGGGGCCGTGGTCACCAGTACCTCGTAGATTGGGAGGGGTACGGTCCTGAGGAGAGGAGTTGGGTTCCCTCTCGGGACGTGCTGGACCGTGCGCTGATCGAGGATTTCCTCCGTTGCCGCCAGGTTTCCTCCTCGAGTGCGCCAGGAGGCGCTCGGTGAGTGGGGGGGTACTGTCATGTACTGTCATGTTGTGTCTTGTCTCTGTCCTTTCCCTTCACCCTGTCTCCCTCTGCTGGTCGTTGTTAGGTTACCTTTTCTCCCCCTCTTTCCCCCAGCTGTGCCTTGTCTCCTCCTAACCACCTCGTCAACCCTTTTCCCACCTGTTCCCTTTTTCCCTCTGATTAGTCCCCTATATCTCTCTCTGTTTTTGTTCCTGTCCTTGTCGGATTCTTGTTTGTTGTGTTTCATGCCTGAACCAGACTGTCGTCATGTTTGCTGTAACCTTGTCTTGTCCTGTCGGAATCTGCCGGTCCGTCTGAGCCTACCTATGTTTGGTAATTAAAGAAGCTCTGTTTAAGTTAATTCGCTTTTGGGTCCTCATTCACTCACCGTAACACTTTGTTCTATTTCTGGTATCTGGGGCGGCAGGGTAGCCTAGTGGTTAGAGTGCTGGACTAGTAACCGAAAGGTTGCAAGTTTGAATTCCCGAGCTGACAAGGTAAAGAAATCTGTCGTATTGCCCCTGAACAAGGCAGTTAACCTACTGTTCCTCGGCCGTCATTGAAAATAAGAATGTGTTCTTAACTGACTTGCTTGGTAAAATAAAGGTAAAATAAATACATTTATTGAAAACATATTCAGTTCTGTGGTGTAGTTACTCAGATCGTCACTAGAGGGAGGCAGGCCTCAGCTAAATCGTACACAGACGTCAAATCAACAGCAGCAGGGTTGAGAATCTCTCAGCTCTAGAAGCAAACCGTTTTAGAAGATCTGTGAGGATTAAAAAGGATTTCAGGTCTGCAACACACACACACACACACTCACTCTCTTCAGGCTGCTGAGGGGAGAATGTCTCATAATAATGTCCTGAATGGAGAGAATGGAATGGCATTAAAGACCTGGACACCATGTGTTTGATGTATTTGATACCGTTCCACTATGCCGCTCCAGCCATTACCACCAGCCCGTCCTCCCCAATTAAGGTGCCACCAACCTCCCGTGACACGCACATCAGGCCTCCGCTCCCGAGTGGCGTAGCGGTCTAAGGCACTTCATCTCAGGCATATGTGAAATGCGTAGGCTACTCAACATGACTCTGGTATATCCCTTTCATACCAAAATAGACCAAAATCCCACTAATTTGCCTGCTTTTTGTATATAGAATTCTATGCTATACTGTAGTATACCGCCATCATGTGTAGTACTTACTATAGAATGTTATAGTACACTGTAGAATACTATAGTAAATACTAATGTATTATCAGCAAAAACACAACACTTTTTAAACTATGGTAAACACCACACTATTTAATTTACATATACCACTCACCTTTTCCTTCACCATGTCGCAATTTGTGCCACCCATGTGAGAAACATACATGCCAAGTAGAGACGATATATTGAGTTCCTTGCAGATTATAGTAAAAAGCTGAAGTCCTAAACTCTTTGTTCAGACCTATCTAATGTCTAACTACCTATCTATCTAATGTCTAACTACCTATCTATCTAATGTCTAACTACCTATCTATCTAATGTCTAACTACCTACCTATCTAATGTCTAACTACCTACCCATCTAATGTCTAACTAACTACCTATCTAATGTCTAACTACCTATCTATCTAATGTCTAACTACCTACCTATCTAATGTCTAACTACCTATATATCTAATATCTAACTACCTATCTAATGTCTAACTACCTACCTATCTAATGTCTAACTACCTATCTATCTAATGTCTAACTACCTATATATCTAATGTCTAACTACCTACCTATCTAATGTCTAACTAACTATCTATCTAATGTCTAACTACCTACCTATCTAATGTCTAACTACCTACCTATCTAATGTCTAACTAACTACCTATCTAATGTCTAACTAAATACCTACCTATCTAATGTCTAACTAAATACCTACCTATCTAATGTCTAACTACCTACCTATCTAATGTCTAACTAACTATCTATCTAATGTCTAACTACCTACCTATCTAATGTCTAACTACCTACCTATCTAATGTCTAACTAACTACCTATCTAATGTCTAACTAAATACCTACCTATCTAATGTCTAACTAAATACCTACCTATCTAATGTCTAACTAAATACCTACCTATCTAATGTCTAACTACCTACCTATCTAATGTCTAACTACCTATCTATCTAATGTCTAACTACCTACATATCTAATGTCTAACTACATACCTATCTAATGTCTAACTAACTATCTATCTAATGTCTAACTACCTACCTATCTAATGTCTAACTACCTACCTAATGTCTAACTAACTACCTATCTAATGTCTAACTAACTACCTATCTAATGTCTAACTAAATACCTATCTAATGTCTAGCTAACTACCTACCTACCTAATGTCTAACTACCTACCTAATTTCTATCTATCTACCTACCTATCTAATGTCTAACTAACTACCTATCTAATGTCTAACTAAATACCTATCTAATGTCTAACTACCTACCTATCTAATGTCTATCTAAATACCTACCTAATGTCTACCTACCTACCTACCTATCTAATGTCTAACTTCCTACCTATCTAACTACCTACCTACCTACCTATCTAATGTCTAGCTAACTACCTATCTAACGTCTAACTACCTATATATCTAATGTCTAACTAACTACCTATCTAATGTCTAACTAAATACCTATCTAATGTCTAGCTAACTACCTACCTACCTAATGTCTAACTACCTACCTAATTTCTATCTATCTACCTACCTATCTAATGTCTAACTAACTACCTATCTAATGTCTAACTAAATACCTATCTAATGTCTAACTACCTACCTATCTAATGTCTATCTAAATACCTACCTAATGTCTACCTACCTACCTACCTATCTAATGTCTAACTTCCTACCTATCTAACTACCTACCTACCTACCTATCTAATGTCTAGCTAACTACCTATCTAACGTCTAACTACCTATATATCTAATGTCTAACTACCTACCTATCTAATGTCTAACTAACTATCTATCTAATGTCTAACTACCTATCTAATGTCTAACTACCTACCTAATGTCTAACTAACTACCTATCTAATGTCTAACTAACTACCTATCTAATGTCTAACTAAATACCTATCTAATGTCTAACTACCTACCTACCTAATGTCTATCTAACTACCTACCTATCTAATGTCTAACTTCCTACCTATCTAACTACCTATCTAAATACCTAATGTCTATCTAACTACCTACCTATCTAATGTCTAGCTAACTACCTATGTCTAGCTAACTACCTACCTACCTATCTAATGTCTAACTACCTACCTATCTAATTTCTATCTATCTACCTACCTATCTAATGTCTATCTAACTAACTACCTACCTACCTAATGTCTAACTAACTACCTACCTATCTAACTACCTACCTACCTAATGTCTAACTACCTACATACCTAATGTCTAACTACCTACCTATCTAATGTCTATCTAACTAACTACCTACCTACCTAATGTCTAACTAACTACCTACAGTGCCTTGCGAAAGTATTCGGCCCCCTTGAACTTTGCAACCTTTTGCCACATTTCAGGCTTCAAACATAAAGATATAAAACTGTATTTTTTTGTGAAGAAACAACAACAAGTGGGACACAATCATGAAGTGGAACGACATTTATTGGATATTTCAAACTTTTTTAACAAATCAAAAACTGAAAAATTGGGCGTGCAAAATTATTCAGCCCCCTTAAGTTAATACTTTGTAGCGCCACCTTTTGCTGCGATTACAGCTGTAAGTCGCTTGGGGTATGTCTCTATTAGTTTTGCACATCGAGAGACTGACATTTTTTCCCATTCCTCCTTGCAAAACAGCTCGAGCTCAGTGAGGTTGGATGGAGAGCATTTGTGAACAGCAGTTTTCAGTTCTTTCCACAGATTCTCGATTGGATTCAGGTCTGGACTTTGACTTGGCCATTCTAACACCTGGATATGTTTATTTTTGAACCATTCCATTGTAGATTTTGCTTTATGTTTTGGATCATTGTCTTGTTGGAAGACAAATCTCCGTCCCAGTCTCAGGTCTTTTGCAGACTCCATCAGGTTTTCTTCCAGAATGGTCCTGTATTCGGCTCCATCCATCTTCCCATCAATTTTAACCATCTTCCCTGTCCCTGCTGAAGAAAAGCAGGCCCAAACCATGATGCTGCCACCATGATGCTGCCACCACCATGTTTGACAGTGGGGATGGTGTGTTCAGCTGTGCTTTTACGCCAAACATAACGTTTTGCATTGTTGCCAAAAAGTTCAATTTTGGTTTAATCTGACCAGAGCACCTTCTTCCACATGTTTGGTGTGTCTCCCAGGTGGCTTGTGGCAAACTTTAAACAACACTTTTTATGGATATCTTTAAGAAATGGCTTTCTTCTTGCCACTCTTCCATAAAGGCCAGATTTGTGCAATATACGACTGATTGTTGTCCTATGGACAGAGTCTCCCACCTCAGCTGTAGATCTCTGCAGTTCATCCAGAGTGATCATGGGCCTCTTGGCTGCATCTCTGATCAGTCTTCTCCTTGTATGAGCTGAAAGTTTAGAGGGACGGCCAGGTCTTGGTAGATTTGCAGTGGTCTGATACTCCTTCCATTTCAATATTATCGCTTGCACAGTGCTTCTTGGGATGTTTAAAGCTTGGGAAATATTTTTGTATCCAAATCCGGCTTAAAACTTCTTTACAACAGTATCTCGGACCTGCCTGGTGTGTTCCTTGTTCTTCATGATGCTCTCTGCGCTTTTAACGGACCTCTGAGACTATCACAGTGCAGGTGCATTTATACGGAGACTTGATTACACACAGGTGGATTGTATTTATCATCATTAGTCATTTAGGTCAACATTGGATCATTCAGAGATCCTCACTGAACTTCTGGAGAGAGTTTGCTGCACTGAAAGTAAAGGGGCTGAATAATTTTGCACGCCCAATTTTTCAGTTTTTGATTTGTTAAAAAAGTTTGAAATATCCAATAAGTGTCGTTCCACTTCATGATTGTGTCCCACTTGTTGTTGATTCTTCACAAAAAAATACAGTTTTATATCTTTATGTTTGAAGCCTGAAATGTGGCAAAAGGTCGCAAAGTTCAAGGGGGCCGAATACTTTCGCAAGGCACTATACCTACCTACCTACCTACCTACCTAACTACCTACCTACCTACCTACCTACCTACCTACCTACCTACCTACCTAACGACTACCTAACTAACTAACTGCCTGTCTATCTAACTATCTATCTATCTACCTACCTACCTACCTACCTACCTACCTACCTAACTAACTAATGTATACCTAACTAACTACCTACCCACCTAATGTCTAACTAACTACCTACATATCTACCTACATATCTACCTACCTTCCTCCCTATCTACCTAACTCATGTCTCCCTAGCTAACTACCTACCTAATGTCTAACTAACTACCTACCTACCTACCTACCTACCTACCTACCTAATGTCTACCTATCTACCTACCAAACTAATGTCTACCTATCTACCTACCTACCCAACTAATGTCTACCTAACAACCTATCTACTACCTACCTACCTACCTACCCAATGTCTAACTAACTACCTAACTACCTATTTACCGACCTACTTATCTAACTACCTACCCAACTACCTACCTAACTAATGTATACCTAACTAATGTCTACCTACCTAACTAATGTCTACCTAACTAACTGCCTATCTATCTACCTACATAACGAATGTCTACCTACATAACGAATGTCTACCTACCTAACTAACTAACTGCCTACCTAACTAATGTCTACCTACCTACCTACCTACCTACCTACCTACCTACCTACCTACCTACCTAATGTCTAACTAACTACCTATCTAACTACCTACCCACCTAACTACCTACATAACTAATGTCTACCTAACTACATACCTACCTAATGTCTAATTAACTACCTACCTAACTAACTACCTACCTACGTAACTACCTACCTAATGTCTGACTAACTACCTACCTAATTAACTACCTACCTACGTAACTACCTACCTACCTAATGTCTACCTAACTAACTACCTACCTACCTAATGTCTAACTACCTACCTACCTACCTACCAACCTAACTAACTACCTAACTAATGTTTACCTACCTACCTACCTACCTACCTACCTACCTACCTACCTACCTACCTAACTAATACCTACCTACCTACCTACCTAACCAACAACCTAACTAATCTCTACCTACCTACCTACCTACCTACCTACCTACCTACCTACCTACCTACCTACATACCTAACTAACTACCTACCTACCTACCTACTTACATACCTAACTAACTACCTACCTAATGTAACAGGGTTATATTGGTGGTTCCCCTTGCCACTTTATTGTTAAGCCAATGGGTTTTTGGTTTGAGTATTGTCTTGCCTTCACCTGCTCAACATGGCATCATATTGGCTGGTTTGCGTAGCTTGCTTACGAGGGGGGATGTTCCAGTTAGAATCGTCCCAGTGAACAAGCACCAAACCATCAGTAAGTTGTTGGTTTGCATAGCACTGTACGTCAAAAGTGATTTTTATACTCCCAAGTGATGATTTAAATGTACAATTCATATCAATTTGTTTTTAAATGTTATTCGAACATCACATATAAGATGCAACATTTTTTTGGTGCATATTTGTTATGCATTTTGTTGTAGAGAACTCCAGGTAATACTAGCTAGTACATGATATAACTTTTGTGTTACTTGTTTATTTGCAATTCTAACGTATATCTGATATAAGTAGGGTGAGTTTTACCAGTGTACTAGATATAGGTTAGATTTTGACGTGAGGTTAAAAAAAACATTTTTATTGGTGTGTTGATTTCCCATTGTTAAAATGGAAGGTGTTGGGAGAGGTTGGGGTTTCCTGTCATTTAATCTGTCACCATCTGTTGGGAGGGGTTCAGACAAAATTCCAGTTGCTTCTACACCTATGCCTAAACTGGAGGGTTTTGATGATAGTTTACCAAAGGAAACGCCCAAGGATGTGTATGAAAGAGGTTTGCCAAATACTGGGAGTGGGGAGGTCTCCATGGATTTCATAGCAGACATAGTACAGCAGATTGGTCATTCCATTGGGAGAACATTGCCTCCTGTTTGGAGTCAAAGGCAATTGTTGGACATGTTGGGGACAATGTTATGGGGAGTGTATGCAGCTCGAGGGGTATGGATGTGTCAGGCCTGAACCTGGTATTGAAGTCTGATATCAGGGAGCCGGTGTACTTTAGGGGGGATGGCTCTGAAAAGTGCACAGTACATGAGTGGGAGGATATGGTCATGGTTTACATGCGTAAGAGGGGCGTGTCTGTGATGGACCAAGTAGTTGAGGTTATGGGCAGGCTTATGGGAAGGGCCCGCGATGTTGTTAAAGTTGGCATACGCAGCAATCCCTCCGTTGATTTATCTAAAGGCCCGAGTCCCATCTTTGACATACTGAAACAACATTTTAGTGACACTGCTTTTTCAAGCATTCCCCTCGCTGACTTTTATGCCACATTACCTCTGACTGATGAACAACCATTCGACTATTGGCTCAGACTAAACAGGGCTATGGAGGTTGCTGAATATTGTCTAAAGAGACAGAAAAAAAGTGTTGAAGACCCATCTCGTGAGCTCACAGTCATGTTCATCAGACATTGCCCTAACGCTGAACTGTCCCTTATCTTTAAGTGCAAGCCATTACAGCAGTGGACTGCTGCAGATGTTCATGAGCAGTTGGATGAATACAGGAGGGAGCGGAGGTACTCTCGCTTATCTAAGGTGACCCTAGCCATCACAACAATGAAGCAGGAAGTTGGTGCTGTCATGTCGATCACCATGCCTGCTGTGAGAACCCACATGGAAGTACCCAATACGTTGCCTTACCCAGCCCAGACTATTCAGGGCTCAGCTGAGCCGATGGAACGTATCCTTGCCATGCTGGAGCGTGTGTTGGAGCAGAGGCCACAACAGTCTGACCATAAGTTCCAAAAAGGGAATAGGAGCAAAGTGAAGTCTAATGGGCCATGTAACGTGTGCGGGGATGCTGGACATGATACTTACTTTCACTGCAGGGCCAATCACCTCTGCTTTCTTTGTCATGTAGCTGGCCACGCACGCTCTCAGTGCTCCAAGGTCTAAGCTCTGAGCACAGCTGCTGGAGTCCCTACAGTAATCACTGCTCAGCTCCCGGGAAAACTAGTAGGCCTGCATGTAGAAGGGGAGAGTGTTGGGCCTTTTGTAGAGTCCCCATCACTGAGAGCTGTTGATTTGGAGTCTGTACATAAAAGTGTTTGTGACGAAATGGAGACTGAGAAGAGTATTATAATGCAGAACACACAGAGACTTTCCCCGTATGATGATTTATTCTATGCCAAGGTGTTAATAGGAGGAGAAGTAGAAGTGAGAGCTATGCTTGACAGTGGATCCATGGCTTGTACCTTGAGCTCTAGGGTCTTACCTGAACTGTTGCATGCAGGAGTGTTGAAAAGTCCATCATTGAGTCCTACAGAGGTAGTCTTGGTTGGTTGTGGTGGGTTGAAGACGAGGCCTTTGGGAGTATGTGAGCTGGAGATGGAGGTGTACGGATGTAGAGTTGCCTTCCCTACACTGGTGGTTGAGGGCCAGTGTGATGACCTCATCTTGAGCAGAAATCTCCTAAAGCACTTGATTCGCCACCTGAAGACGGATGGAGATCTCTGGAAGAGGGTTTATACTCCTGTGTGTGACGGGGGTGAGGAGAGCAAGCTAATCAATATGATGTGGAGAGATGGAGAGACCGTGAAGTACCTGACAAAGTTGGAACTGTGAGACTAAAAGGGGCTGTGACTCTAGAGCCTACGCAGGAGCACTTAGTCTAGGGCAGACTACGAAACACTCAGAATCTTTCAGCGGGCAGTGCTGTTGTCATTGAGCCCAGCAGTTCAAGGTCAACACCAAGGTCAATACTGGTAGGGAGGACAGTAGCTTTATTGCGGGGGGATGGGTGGCTCCCTGTTAGAGTGATAAACCCTTCTCAGAAGATAGTAACATTGAGACGAAACGCCACTCTAGCCGATGTCTTTCCTTGCATGGCTCTAGAGGACTTTGACTGTTCGTGTGTGAATGGTGATTCATCAGCAGCTTTACAGCAGCAAGTGCAGAGAACGGCTGATATACTCACTGACTGCCAAGATGACTTGACACTGACTGACGGTTCCAGCCAACTTCACGATACTGACGGACCTGATGGTTCAAGTGATCCTGAGGTCTTACGTGACTTAGGTTTGACTGATATTGATGTCTCCTCCTGTCAAGCGTCTCCTGCTGGTAAGAAGAAACTCATCCAGCTCATAGCTGAGTACCAGTCTATTTTTTTCCAGGCACAAGTTGGATTGTGGAAAAGCTTCCGGATGTCTTCACCGCATACAACTGAGTGATGAGAAACCCTTTCGGATTCCCTACTGACGCCTTTCACCAAATCATTATGAGAAGCTCAAACAAGCATTGGATGAGATGGAAGAACGTGAAATCATAAGGAAGTCTAGTAGTGACTTCGCCTCTCCCCTTGTCCTTGTATGGAAGAAGTCTGGAGACCTGAGACTCTGTACTGATTTTCGTTTGCTCAATGCTCGCACCATCAAAGACGCCCACCCACTCCCTCACCAGGCTGACGTGCTGGTTGCTTTAGGTGGAAATGTCTTTTTCTCAATAATGGACCTTACCTCTGGCTACTACAATGTGGAAGTGCATGAGGATGACCGGAGATTCACAGCTTTTACATCGCCATTTGGATTGTACGAATACAATCGAATGCCACAGGGGTTGTGTAATAGTCCGGCAACCTTTATGAGGATGATGCTAAACATCTTTGGGGATCAGAACTTTCTTAGCCTGCTGTGTTACCCTGACGATGTCTTGGTCTATGCGCCCACTGAAGATCTGGCTATACAGCGTCGCTCACCTGTCAGGAAGTTGGCCTTATTCCAGCTAAAGCAAGCCTTACTGGACCAGGTTTTATTGGCCCACCCCAACTTCGACAAACCCTTTCTACTCTCAGTGGATGTATCCACAACGGCTTAGGTGCTGTGCTGCCCCGGGTGCAGGAACAGGGAGCTACAGCGAGACCTATAGCCTTCGCGAGCAAGTCCCTCAGTTATGCGCAGTCGAGGTATCCTGCGCACAGGCTCGAGTTCTTTGCCATGAAACTGGCTACGTGGACAGCAGTTCACGGTATGGACGGATAATAATCTCTTGACATACATTCTGACCAAAGCAAAGCTTGATGCTTGTGAACAAAGATGGGTCGCCAAGCTGGCACCGTACGAGTTTGACATCAAGTACATCCCTGGAAAAATAAATGTTGTTGCAGATGCTTTGAGCAGAGACCCCTTCGTACGACCCAGTGCACTCCATCGCCTGACAAGGTTCCCGTACTGTTACACGAACTACCTACCTAACTAATGTCTACCTATATTTATAATATACAGTAGTTAACTGTAAATCCAACATTACACTACAATAAATACTACTAAGACTTTCGTCCACAACAAAAATAACCTGACAGTGAATACTACAGCAAACTCCTGTAAAACACTGTAGTTCATGTGGGTAGTGCAGTACCGTTCACAGACCATGTAACCCAAATACAGTTACCATGGTTGTCTGCTTTTTCCATTCATTAACACGTTCATTGTTTAACACCTCCCTAATCTGAACTTCAAGCAGCCCCCATGGTTTAACAACTCCCCTCCCAGTTTGCCAGTTACCCATTGATGTGTGTTGTTACGCACGCCTCTATGAAGAGGGAACGCAACACCCTGCTACAACTAAACTCTCTGTGAAGTGAAAAAGGTATGGACTGTAGGTGCGAGTAAGAATGACAACAGACAGAATGTGGTACCGTTTACAAGGACTTTATTCCTTTACACGGTAATATGGGGAAAAAGGGCTGGACGGAACCAAAGCAAAGAAAGTAAATCTCAAAGCCCCCCCTCTCCTTATCTTACCTGCCTACCCACTACTTACCTAATTTAGCACCACCTGGTGCCCTAACCAAAATACAGGGGGTGGTCCGCCCAGGTCTTACCTAGTGTGCCTAGACAGTGAATATACTACGGGTATATGTATGCCCGCGGGCCTCTTGCCTAAGCACTCCCAAGGTGCCTTCCCCTTCTCCCCTGGGAACAAATGAAACAGAATATTAAACAATTTTACAAACAAACTAAGAAACAGAGGACATCAAATAAGCTCTACCTGAGCAACAAACTCACAAAACATACCAACAACGAACTCCCAGCAAAAATCTCTCAGCAATCCCTACCTACAAATCTCTCTATCACAATCAACCGCTCTGCAATGACCTCCCAGCAAAAATCTCTCTCTCCTGAACAGAACACTGGCTTTTATATAGCTTCAGAATGAATGTAACTGGAGACAGCTGTGTCTTGACGAGGGGGCGGGGTCAGCTCTCCAATTAGCCCTGGAGTCGACCAATCAGCTGCTTGAGGGATTTCAGGAAGCCATTTCCTGAAATAAAACATATGCAAATACACAAACTACAACACATAAACTGGGGAACGTAACAGTGTAAAGGGGTCTATCTGTAAATAACTGGTAACTAAGGGGCTGTTGGTCTATCTGTAAATAAGTGGTAACTAAGGGGCTGTTGGTCTATCTATACATAAGTGGTAACTAAGGGGCTGTTGGTCTATCTGTAAATAAGTGGTAACTAAGGGGCTGTTGGTCTATCTGTAAATAAGTGGTAACTAAGGGACTATTGGTCTGTCTGTAACGTAACACATCGTATGTCTGAAATGGGTAATAAATTATTTTCTCACACGTCATGACTTCACCATGATCATCCCATCATCATCATCATCATCATGACTTCAGCCCAAATAGTGCACTACTTTAAGACAAGAGCCTTATGGGTGGTGCACTATCAAGGCAGAAGACCATTTGGGAAAGCAGCCATTAGTTTCCTCCTAGTCTCGTGTCTATCTCTGATGACATCACAGGAAGTGTGTTTTAATGGAGTCGTGGGCGTCTGCAGTGATGTGGAGTTGTAAATCTCCCAGAATTCCTTCCTGACTGGCTGAGAGGGCTTCAAAGAGCTGAAAGTCCTTAAATAATCTACTGTTCACTAACACACTTTAGGGAAGGGCAGCTGTGTGTGTTTAGGGAAGGGCAGCTGTGTGTGTTTTGCCAACAGGCCTGACTCCCTACTCCAGAGAGAATGAACTGACAGATACAGTACTGGTTCTGGGTTAGTGGGTAGAGGAAGACTTGAGAATACCTCTCCGAGCCCTCTCCTCTCCCCTAGCCCTCTCCTCTCTCCTAACCCTCTCCTCTCTCCTAACCCTCTCCTCTCTCTTCTCCTCCTCTCTCTTCTCTCCTAACCTCTCCTCTCTTCTATTCAACATTTTGGTGACTAAGTAGCCCTCTCCTAGCCCCTGCTGAAGTGGACCGGGACAGAGATGCTGAAGTGGACCGGGACAGAGATGCTGAAGTGGACCGGGACAGAGATGCTGAAGTGGACTGGGACAGAGATGCTGAACCATTAGCCGGAACCCAGAGTAATTTGATTTTTCCAGACCCGGGAAGAGCTCGGCCCATATGAAGCCCCCCATATGAAGTCTGGGTTAGGCCTGGGTTAGGATGGTTTACATATGGTCTGGGTTAGGCCTGGGTTAGGTTGGTTTACAGATGGTCTGGTTTAGAATTGTTTACAGATGGTCTGGCTTAGGTTGGTTTACAGATGGTCTGGGTTAGGCCTGGGTTAGGTTGGTTTACAGATGGTCTGGGTTAGGTTGGTTTACAGATGGTCTGGGTTAGGTTGGTTTACAGATGGTCTGGGTTAGGTCTGGGTTAGGATGGTTTACATATGGTCTGGGTTAGGATGGTTTACAGATGGTCTGGGTTAGGTTGGTTTACAGATGTCTGGGTTAGGTTGGTTGTTAGATGGTCTGGGTTAGGTTGGTTTACAGATGGTCTGTGTTAGGCCTGGGTTAGGATGGTTTAAAATTGGTCTGGGTTAGGTTGGTTTACAGTTGGTCTGGGTTAGGCCTGGGTTACGATGGTGTAAAGTTGGTCTGGGTTAGGCCTGGGTTAGGCTGGTTTACAGATGTCTGGGTAAGGTTGGTTTACAGATGGTCTGGGTTAGGTTGGTTTACAGTTGGTCTGGGTTAGACCTGGGTTAGGTTGGTTTATAAAGGAATTCCTTCATTTCTTTCGACTCTTGCCTAATGTAGGACCTGGATCGTAGTGTGTACTGTGTCAGTCCTGAATCGTCATTATGTCTGTGTCAGTCCTGGATCGTCATAATGACTATGTCAGTCCTGATTCATAATGACTATGTCAGTCCTGGATCGTCATAATGTCTGTGTCAGTCCTGGATCATCATAGTGACTTTGTCAGTCCTGAATCATAATGACTATGTCAGTCCTGGATCGTCATAATGACTGTGTCAGTCCTGGATCGTCATAATGACTGTGTCAGTGCTGGATCGTCATAATGACTATGTCAGTCCTGAATCATAATGACTGTGTCAGTGCTGGATTGTCATAATGTCTATGTCAGTCCTGAATCGTCATAAAGACTATGTCAGTCCTGGATCGTCATAATGACTGTGTCAGTGCTTGCTGGATCGTCATAATGACTATGTCAGTCCTGAATCATAATGACTATGTCAGTCCTGTATCGTCATAATGTCTATGTCTGTCCTGGATCGTCATAATGACTATGTCAGTCCTGAATCATAATGACTATGTCAGTCCTGAATCATAATGACTATGTCAGTCCTGGATCATAATGTCTATGTCAGTCCTGAATCGTCATAATGACTATGTCAGTCCTGGATCATAATGACTATGTCAGTCCTGGATCATAATGTCTATGTCAGTCCTGAATCGTCATAATGACTATGTCAGTCCTGGATCATAATGACTATGTCAGTCCTGGATCATAATGTCTATGTCAGTCTTGAATTGTCATAATGTCTGTGTCAGTCCTGGATCGTCATAATGACTATGTCAGTCCTGAATCGTCATAATGTCTGTGTCAGTCCTGAATAGTCATAATGACTGTGTCAGTCCTGGATCATCATAATGACTATGTCAGTCCTGAATAGTCATAATGACTGTGTCAGTCCTGGATCGACATAATGACTGTGTCAGTCCTGAATCGTTATAATGACTGTGTCAGTCCTGAATCATAATGACTATGTCAGTCCTGAATCATAATGACTATGTCAGTCCTGGATCATAATGACTATGTCAGTCCTGAATCATAATGACTATGTCAGTCCTGGATCATAATGTCTATGTCAGTCCTGAATCGTCATAATGACTATGTCAGTCCTGGATCGTCATAATGACTATGTCAGTCCTGGATCGTCATAATGACTATGTCAGTCTTGCATCGTCATAATGACTATGTCAGTCCTGTAAGATAAGTTGCATACACCTGGTCTAGGTTGATTGGCTTCCATCTTCCTATCTGTCCTCCAATCAGCAGCTAGCAGGAAGAACTGCTCAGCTCTGCTCATCTTAAAATAAAAACTCCTAATTTTCCTCAAATACCCATTTAGTCCTGTGTGTCTGGCTGCTGTGTGTCAGGATGCTGTGTATCAGACTGCTGTGTGTCAGGATGCTGTGTATCAGGCTGCTGTGTATCAGGATGCTGTGTATCAGGCTGCTGTGTGTCAGACTTCTGTGTGTCAGGCTGCTGTGTGTCAGGCTGCTGTGTATCAGGATGCTGTGTATCAGGATGCTGTGTTCAGGCTGCTGTGTGTCAGACTGCTGTGTGTCAGGCTGCTGTGTGTCAGACTGCTGTGTGTCAGGATGCTGTGTGTCAGGATTATGTGTGTCAGGCTGCTGTGTATAATGCTGCTGTGTATCAGGCTGCTGTGTGTCAGGATGCTGTGTATCAGGATGCTGTGTGTCAGGATGCTGTGTGTCAGAATGCTGTGTGTCAGGATGCTGTGTGTCAGGATGCTGTGTGCCAGGATGCTGTGTGTCAGGCTGCTGTGTATCAGGCTGCTGTGTGTCAGGATGCAGTGTATCAGGATGCTGTGTATCAGGATGCTGTGTATCAGGATGCTGTGTGTCAGGCTGCTCTGTGTCAGGCTGCTGTGTATCAGGATGCTGTGCATCAGGATGCTGTGTGTCAGGCTGCTGTGTGTCAGGATGCTGTGTGTCAGGATACTGTGTGTCAGGCTGCTGTGTGTCAGGATGCTGTGTGTCAGGCTGCTGTGTATCAGGATGCTGTGTGTCAGCATGCTGTGTGTCAGACTGCTGTGTGTCAGGATGCTGTGTGTCAGGATGCTGTGTGTCAGGATGCTGTGTGTCAGGCTGCTGTGTGTCAGGATGCTGTGTGTCAGGATGCGGTGTGTCAGGATGCTGTGTATCAGGATGCTGTGTGTCAGGCTGCAGTGTGTCAGGATGCTGTGTGTCAGGCTGATGTGTGTCAGGATGCTGCTCATCAGGATGCTGTGTGTCAGGCTGCTGTGTGTCAGGATGCAGTGTGTCAGGATGCTGTGTGTCAGGCTGCTGTGTGTCAGGATGCTGTGTGTCAGGCTGCAGTGTGTCAGGCTGCTGTGTTTCAGGCTGCTGTGTTCAGGATGCTGTGTGTCAGGATCCTGTGGGTCAGGATGCTGTGTGTCAGACTGCTGTGTGTCAGGCTGCTGTGTGTCAGGATGCTGTGTGTCAGGCTGCTGTGTGTCAGGCTGATGTGTGTCAGGATGCTGCTCATCAGGATGCTGTGTGTCAGGCTGCTGTGTGTCAGGATGCAGTGTGTCAGGATGCTGTGTGTCAGGCTGCTGTGTGTCAGGATGCTGTGTGTCATGCTGTGTATCAGGATGCTGTGGCTGTGTGTGTGTCAGGATCCTGTGGGTCAGGATGCTGTGTGTCAGACTGCTGTGTGAGGCTGCTGTGTGTCAGGATGCTGTGTGTCATGCTGTGTGTCAGACTGCTGTGTGTCAGGCTGCTGTGTGTCAGGCTGCTGTGTGTCAGGATGCTGTGTATCAGGATACTGTGTATCAGGATGCTGTGTGTCCGGGTGCTGTGTGTCAGGATGCTGTGTGTCAGGCTGATGTGTGTCAGGATGCTGCTCATCAGGATGCTGTGTGTCAGGCTGATGTGTGTCAGGATGCTGTGTGTCAGGCTGCTGTGTGTCAGGATGCTGTGTGTCAAGCTGCTATGTATCAGGCTGCTGTGTATCAGGATGCTGTGTATCAGGATGCTGTGTGTCAGGCTGATGTGTATCAGGATGCTGTGTGTCAGGATGCTGTGTGTCAGACTGCTGTGTGTCAGGCTTCTGTGTATCAGGATGCTGTGTGTCAGGATGCTGTGTGTCAGGATGCTGTGTGTCAGGATGCTGTGTGTTAGACTGCTGTGTGTCAGGCTGCTGTGTGTCAGGCTGCTGAGTGTCAGGATGCTGTGTGTCAGGATGCTGTGTGTCAGGATGCTGTGTGCCAGGATGCTGTGTGTCAGGCTGCTGTGTGTCAGGATGCTGTGTGTCAGGATGCTGTGTGTCAGACTGCTGTGTCAGGCTTCTGTGTATCAGGATGCTGTGTGTCAGGATGCTGTGTGTCAGGATGCTGTGTGTCAGGATGCTGTGTGTTAGACTGCTGTGTGTCAGGCTGCTGTGTGTCAGGCTGCTGAGTGTCAGGATGCTGTGTGTCAGGATGCTGTGTGTCAGGATGCTGTGTGTCAGGATGCTGTGTGTTAGACTGATGTGTGTCAGGCTGCTGTTTGTCAGGCTGCTGAGTGTCAGGATGCTGTGAGTCAGGCTGCTGTGTGTCAGGATGCTGTGTGTCAGGCTGCTGTGTGTCAGGATGCTGTGCATCAGGATGCTGTGTGTCAGGCTGCTGTGTGTCAGGATGCTGTGTGTCAGGCTGGTGTGTGTCAGGATGATGTGTGTCAGGCTGCTGTATGTCAGACTGCTGTGTGTCAGGCTGCTGTGTGTCAGGCTGTTCTGTGTCAGGATGCTGTGCATCAGGATGCTGTGTGTCAGGATGATGTGTGTCAGGCTGCTGTGTATCAGGATGCTGTGTATCAGGATGCTGTGTATCAGGATGCTGTGTGTCAGGCTGCTGTGTTTCAGGCTGCTGTGTATCAGGATGCTGTGTATCAGGATGCTGTGTGTCAGACTGCTGTGTGTCAGGCTGCTGTGTGTCAGGCTGTTCTGTGTCAGGATGCTTTGTGTCAGACTGCTGTTTGTCAGGATGCTGTGTGTCAGGCTGTTCTGTGTCAGGATGCTGTTTGTCAGACTGCTGTGTGTCAGGCTGCTGTGTGTCAGACTGCTGTGTGTCAGGATGCTGTGTGTCAGGATGCTGTGTATCAGGATGCTGTGTATCAGGATGCTGTGTGTCCGGCTGCTGTGTGTCAGGATGCTGTGTGTCAGGCTGATGTGTGTCAGGATGCTGCTCATCAGGATGCTGTGTGTCAGGCTGCTGTGTGTCAGGATGCTGTGTGTCAGACTGCTGTGTATCAGGATCATGTGTATCAGGATGCTGTGTGTCAGGCTGCTGTGTGTCAGGATGCTGTGAATCAGGATACTGTGTGTCAGGATGCTATGTGACAGACTGCTGTGTGTCAGACTGCTGTGTGTCAGGCTGCTGTGTGTCAGGATGTTGTTTTTCATGCTGCTGTGTGTCAGGATGCTGTGTATCAGGCTGCTGTGTGTCAGGCTGCTGTGTATAAGGCTGCTGTGTATCAGGCTGCTGTGTGTCAGGATGCTGTGTATCAGGATGCTGTGTGTCAGGATGCTGTGTGTCAGAATGCTGTGTGTCAGGATGCTGTGTGTCAGGATGCTGTGTGCCAGGATGCTGTGTGTCAGGCTGCTGTGTATCAGGCTGCTGTGTGTCAGGATGCTGTGTATCAGGATGCTGTGTATCAGGATGCTGTGTGTCAGGATGCTGTGAGTCAGGTTTCTGTGTGTCAGGATGCTGTGCATCAGGCTGCTGTGTGTCAGGATGCTGTGCATCAGGATGCTGTGTGTCAGGCTGCTGTGTGTCAGGATGCTTTGTGTCAGGCTGCTGTGTGTCAGGATGCTGTGTGTCAGGATACTGTGTGTCAGGCTGCTGTGTGTCAGGATGCTGTGTGTCAGGCTGCTGTGTATCAGGATGCTGTGTGTCAGCATGCTGTGTGTCAGACTGCTGTGTGTCAGGATGCTGTGTGTCAGGATGCTGTGTGTCAGGATGCTGTGTATCAGGATGCTGTGTGTAAGGCTGCTGTGTGTCAGGATGCTGTGTGTCAGGCTGCTGTGTGTCAGGATGCTGTGCCACAGGATGCTGTGTGTCAGGCTGCTGTGTGTCAGGCTGCTGTGTTCCAGGCTGCTGTGTGTCAGGATGCTGTGTGTCAGGATGCTGTGTATCGGGCTGCTGTGTGTCAGGCTGCTGTGTGTCAGGATGCTGTGTGTCAGGATGCTGTGTATCAGGATGCTGTGTGTCAGGCTGCTGTGTATCAGGATGCTGTGTGTCAGCATGATGTGTGTCAGACTGCTGTGTGTCAGGATGCTGTGTGTCAGGATGCTGTGTGTCAGGCTGCTGTGTGTCAGGATCCTGTGTGTCAGGCTGCTGTGTGTCAGGCTGCTGTGTTTCAGGCTGCTGTGTTCAGGATGCTGTGTGTCAGGATGCTGTGTGTCAGGATGCTGTGTATCAGGATGCTGTGTGTCAGGATGCTGTGTGTCAGACTGCTGTGTCAGGCTTCTGTGTATCAGGATGCTGTGTGTCAGGATGCTGTGTGTCAGGCTGCTGTGTGTCAGGATGCTGTGTGCCAGGATGCTGTGTGTCAGGATGCTGTGTGTTAGACTGCTGTGTGTCAGGCTGCTGTGTGTCAGGCTGCTGAGTGTCAGGATGCTGTGTGTCAGGATGCTGTGTGTCAGGATGCTGTGTGCCAGGATGCTGTGTGTCAGGCTGCTGTGTGTCAGGATGCTGTGTGTCAGGATGCTGTGTGTCAGACTGCTGTGTCAGGCTTCTGTGTATCAGGATGCTGTGTGTCAGGATGCTGTGTGTCAGGATGCTGTGTGTCAGGATGCTGTGTGTTAGACTGCTGTGTGTCAGGCTGCTGTGTGTCAGGCTGCTGAGTGTCAGGATGCTGTGTGTCAGGATGCTGTGTGTCAGGATGCTGTGTGTTAGACTGATGTGTGTCAGGCTGCTATTTGTCAGGCTGCTGAGTGTCAGGATGCTGTGAGTCAGGCTGCTGTGTGTCAGGATGCTGTGTGTCAGGCTGCTGTGTGTCAGGATGCTGTGCATCAGGATGCTGTGTGTCAGGCTGCTGTGTGTCAGGATGCTGTGTGTCAGGCTGGTGTGTGTCAGGATGATGTGTGTCAGGCTGCTGTATATCAGGATGCTGTGTATCAGGATGCTGTGTATCAGGCTGCTGTGTGTCAGGATGCTGTGTGTCAAGCTGCTGTGTATCAAGCTGCTGCGTATCAGGATGCTGTGTATCAGGATGCTGTGTGTCATGCTGCTGTGTATCAGGATGCTGTGTGTCAGGATGCTGTGTGTCAGACTGCTGTGTGTCAGGCTGCTGTGTATCAGGATGCTGTGTGTCAGGATGCTGTGTGTCAGGATGCTGTGTGTCAGGATGCTGTGTATTAGACTGCTGTGTGTCAGGCTGCTGTGTGTCAGGCTGCTGAGTGTCAGGATGCTGTGTGTCAGGATGCTGTGTGTCAGGATGCTGTGTGCCAGGATGCTGTGTGTCAGGCTGCTGTGTGTCAGGCTGCTGTGTATCAGGATGCTGTGTGTCAGGATGCTGTGTGTCAGACTGCTGTGTGTCAGGCTGCTGTGTATCAGGATGCTGTGTGTCAAGATGCTGTGTGTCAGGATGCTGTGTGTCAGGATGCTGTGTATTAGACTGCTGTGTGTCAGGCTGTTGTGTGTCAGGCTGCTGAGTGTCAGGATGCTGTGTGTCAGGATGCTGTGTGCCAGGATGCTGTGTGTCAGGCTGCTGTGTATCAGGCTGCTGTGTATCAGGCTGCTGTGTATCAGGATGCTGTGTATCAGGATGCTGTGAGTCAGGCTGCTGTGTGTCAGGATGCTGTGTGTCAGGATGCTGTGCATCAGGATGCTGTGTGTCAGGATGATGTGTGTCAGGCTGCTGTGTATCAGGATGCTGTGTATCAGGATGCTGTGTATCAGGATGCTGTGTGTCAGGCTGCTGTGTTTCAGGCTGCTGTGTATCAGGATGCTGTGTATCAGGATGCTGTGTATCAGGATGCTGTGTGTCAGACTGCTGTGTGTCAGGCTGCTGTGTGTCAGGCTGTTCTGTGTCAGGATGCTTTGTGTCAGACTGCTGTTTGTCAGGATGCTGTGTGTCAGGCTGTTCTGTGTCAGGATGCTGTTTGTCAGACTGCTGTGTGTCAGGCTGCTGTGTGTCAGACTGCTGTGTGTCAGGATGCTGTGTGTCAGGATGCTGTGTATCAGGATGCTGTGTATCAGGATGCTGTGTGTCCGGCTGCTGTGTGTCAGGATGCTGTGTGTCAGGCTGATGTGTGTCAGGATGCTGCTCATCAGGATGCTGTGTGTCAGGCTGCTGTGTGCCAGGATGCTGTGTGTCAGACTGCTGTGTATCAGGATGATGTGTATCAGGATGCTGTGTGTCAGACTGCTGTGTGTCAGGATGCTGTGAATCAGGATACTGTGTGTCAGGATGCTATGTGACAGACTGCTGTGTGTCAGACTGCTGTGTGTCAGGCTGCTGTGTGTCAGGATGTTGTTTTTCATGCTGCTGTGTGTCAGGATGCTGTGTATCAGGCTGCTGTGTGTCAGGCTGCTGTGTATAAGGCTGCTGTGTATCAGGCTGCTGTGTGTCAGGATGCTGTGTATCAGGATGCTGTGTGTCAGGATGCTGTGTGTCAGAATGCTGTGTGTCAGGATGCTGTGTGTCAGGATGCTGTGTGTCAGGATGCTGTGTGTCAGGCTGCTGTGTATCAGGCTGCTGTGTGTCAGGATGCTGTGTATCAGGATGCTGTGTATCAGGATGCTGTGTGTCAGGATGCTGTGAGTCAGGTTTCTGTGTGTCAGGATGCTGTGCATCAGGCTGCTGTGTGTCAGGATGCTGTGCATCAGGATGCTGTGTGTCAGGCTGCTGTGTGTCAGGATGCTTTGTGTCAGGCTGCTGTGTGTCAGGATGCTGTGTGTCAGGATACTGTGTGTCAGGCTGCTGTGTGTCAGGATGCTGTGTGTCAGGCTGCTGTGTATCAGGATGCTGTGTGTCAGCATGCTGTGTGTCAGACTGCTGTGTGTCAGGATGCTGTGTGTCAGGATGCTGTGTGTCAGGATGCTGTGTATCAGGATGCTGAGTGTAAGGTGCTGTGTGTCAGGATGCTGTGTGTCAGGCTGCTGTGTGTCAGGATGCTGTGCCACAGGATGCTGTGTGTCAGGCTGCTGTGTGTCAGGCTGCTGTGTTCCAGGCTGCTGTGTGTCAGGATGCTGTGTGTCAGGATGCTGTGTATCAGGCTGCTGTGTGTCAGGCTGCTGTGTGTCAGGATGCTGTGTGTCAGGATGCTGTGTATCAGGATGCTGTGTGTCAGGCTGCTGTGTATCAGGATGCTGTGTGTCAGCATGATGTGTGTCAGACTGCTGTGTGTCAGGATGCTGTGTGTCAGGATGCTGTGTGTCAGGCTGCTGTGTGTCAGGATCCTGTGTGTCAGGCTGCTGTGTGTCAGGCTGCTGTGTTTCAGGCTGCTGTGTTCAGGATGCTGTGTGTCAGGATGCTGTGTGTCAGGATGCTGTGTATCAGGATGCTGTGTGTCCGGGTGCTGTGTGTCAGGATGCTGTGTGTCAGGCTGCTGTGTGTCAGGATGCTGTGTGTCAGGATGCGGTGTGTCAGGATGCTGTGTATCAGGATGCTGTGTGTCCGGGTGCAGTGTGTCAGGATGCTGTGTGTCAGGCTGATGTGTGTCAGGATGCTGCTCATCAGGATGCTGTGTGTCAGGCTGCTGTGTGTCAGGATGCTGTGTGTCAGGATGCTGTGTGTCAGGCTGCTGTGTGTCAGGATGCTGTGTGTCAGGCTGCTGTGTGTCAGGCTAGTGTGTTTCAGGCTGCTGTGTTCAGGCTGCTGTGTGTCAGGATGCTGTGTGTCAGGATGCTGTGTATCAGGATGCTGTGTGTCAGGCTGCTGTGTATCAGGATGCTGTGTGTCAGCATGATGTGTGTCAGACTGCTGTGTGTCAGGATGCTGTGTGTCAGGATGCTGTGTGTCAGGCTGCTGTGTGTCAGGATCCTGTGTGTCAGGCTGCTGTGTGTCAGGCTGCTGTGTTTCAGGCTGCTGTGTTCAGGATGCTGTGTGTCAGGATGCTGTGTGTCAGGATGCTGTGTATCAGGATGCTGTGTGTCCGGGTGCTGTGTGTCAGGATGCTGTGTGTCAGGCTGCTGTGTGTCAGGATGCTGTGTGTCAGGATGCGGTGTGTCAGGATGCTGTGTATCAGGATGCTGTGTGTCCGGGTGCAGTGTGTCAGGATGCTGTGTGTCAGGCTGATGTGTGTCAGGATGCTGCTCATCAGGATGCTGTGTGTCAGGCTGCTGTGTGTCAGGATGCTGTGTGTCAGGATGCTGTGTGTCAGGCTGCTGTGTGTCAGGATGCTGTGTGTCAGGCTGCTGTGTGTCAGGCTAGTGTGTTTCAGGCTGCTGTGTTCAGGATGCTGTGTGTCAGGATGCTGTGGGTCAGGATGCTGTGTGTCAGACTGCTGTGTGTCAGGCTGCTGTGTGTCAGGATGCTGTGTGTCAGACTGCTGTGTGTCAGGCTGCTGTGTGTCAGGGTGCTGTGTGTCAGGATGCTGTGTATCAGGATGCTGTGTATCAGGATGCTGTGTGTCCGGGTGCTGTGTGTCAGGATGCTGTGTGTCAGGCTGATGTGTGTCAGGATGCTGCTCATCAGGATGCTGTGTGTCAGGCTGATGTGTGTCAGGATGCTGTGTGTCAGGCTGCTGTGTGTCAGGATGCTGTGTGTCAAGCTGCTGTGTATCAGGCTGCTGTGTATCAGGATGCTGTGTATCAGGATGCTGTGTGTCAGGCTGATGTGTATCAGGATGCTGTGTGTCAGGATGCTGTGTGTCAGACTGCTGTGTGTCAGGCTTCTGTGTATCAGGATGCTGTGTGTCAGGATGCTGTGTGTCAGGATGCTGTGTGTCAGGATGCTGTGTGTCAGGCTGCTGTGTGTCAGGCTGCTGTGTGTCAGGCTGCTGAGTGTCAGGATGCTGTGTGTCAGGATGCTGTGTGTCAGGATGCTGTGTGTCAGGATGCTGTGTGTTAGACTGCTGTGTGTCAGGCTGCTGTGTGTCAGGCTGCTGAGTGTCAGGATGCTGTGAGTCAGGCTGCTGTGTGTCAGGATGCTGTGTGTCAGGCTGCTGTGTGTCAGGATGCTGTGCATCAGGATGCTGTGTGTCAGGCTGCTGTGTGTCAGGATGCTGTGTGTCAGGCTGGTGTGTGTCAGGATGATGTGTGTCAGGCTGCTGTATATCAGGATGCTGTGTATCAGGATGCTGTGTATCAGGCTGCTGTGTGTCAGGATGCTGTGTATCAAGCTGCTGTGTATCAAGCTGCTGCGTATCAGGATGCTGTGTATCAGGATGCTGTGTGTCAGGATGCTGTGTGTCAGGATGCTGTGTGTTAGACTGCTGTGTGTCAGGCTGCTGTGTGTCAGGCTGCTGAGTGTCAGGATGCTGTGAGTCAGGCTGCTGTGTGTCAGGATGCTGTGTGTCAGGCTGCTGTGTGTCAGGATGCTGTGCATCAGGATGCTGTGTGTCAGGCTGCTGTGTGTCAGGATGCTGTGTGTCAGGCTGGTGTGTGTCAGGATGATGTGTGTCAGACTGCTCTGTGTCAGACTGCTGTGTATCAGGATGCTGTGTGTCAGGATGCTGTGTGTCAGGATGCTGTGTATTAGACTGCTGTGTGTCAGGCTGCTGTGTGTCAGGCTGCTGAGTGTCAGGATGCTGTGTGTCAGGATGCTGTGTGTCAGGATGCTGTGTGCCAGGATGCTGTGTGTCAGGCTGCTGTGTATCAGGATGCTGTGTATCAGGATGCTGTGTGTCAGGCTGATGTGTATCAGGATGCTGTGTGTCAGAATGCTGTGTGTCAGACTGCTGTGTGTCAGGCTTCTGTGTATCAGGATGCTGTGTGTCAGGATGCTGTGTGTCAGGATGCTGTGTGTCAGGATGCTGTGTGTTAGACTGCTGTGTGTCAGGCTGCTGTGTGTCAGGCTGCTGAGTGTCAGGATGCTGTGTGTCAGGCTGCTGTGTGTCAGGATGCTGTGTGTCAGGATGCTGTGTGTCAGACTGCTCTGTGTCAGACTGCTGTGTATCAGGATGCTGTGTGTCAGGATGCTGTGTGTCAGGATGCTGTGTATTAGACTGCTGTGTGTCAGGATGCTGTGTGTCAGGATGCTGTGTGTCAGGATGCTGTGTGTCAGGATGCTGTGAGTCAGGTTTCTGTGTGTCAGGATGCTGTGCATCAGGCTGCTGTGTGTCAGGATGCTGTGCATCAGGATGCTGTGTGTCAGGCTGCTGTGTGTCAGGATGCTTTGTGTCAGGCTGCTGTGTGTCAGGATGCTGTGTGTCAGGATACTGTGTGTCAGGCTGCTGTGTGTCAGGATGCTGTGTGTCAGGCTGCTGTGTATCAGGATGCTGTGTGTCAGCATGCTGTGTGTCAGACTGCTGTGTGTCAGGATGCTGTGTGTCAGGATGCTGTGTGTCAGGATGCTGTGTATCAGGATGCTGTGTGTAAGGTGCTGTGTGTCCGGATGCTGTGTGTCAGGCTGCTGTGTGTCAGGATGCTGTGCCACAGGATGCTGTGTGTCAGGCTGCTGTGTGTCAGGCTGCTGTGTTCCAGGCTGCTGTGTGTCAGGATGCTGTGTATCAGGCTGCTGTGTATCAGGCTGCTGTGTGTCAGGATGCTGTGTGTCAGGATGCTGTGTATCAGGATGCTGTGTGTCAGGCTGCTGTGTATCAGGATGCTGTGTGTCAGCATGATGTGTGTCAGACTGCTGTGTGTCAGGATGCTGTGTGTCAGGATGCTGTGTGTCAGGCTGCTGTGTGTCAGGATCCTGTGTGTCAGGCTGCTGTGTGTCAGGCTGCTGTGTTTCAGGCTGCTGTGTTCAGGATGCTGTGTGTCAGGATGCTGTGTGTCAGGATGCTGTGTATCAGGATGCTGTGTGTCCGGGTGCTGTGTGTCAGGATGCTGTGTGTCAGGCTGCTGTGTGTCAGGATGCTGTGTGTCAGGATGCGGTGTGTCAGGATGCTGTGTATCAGGATGCTGTGTGTCCGGGTGCAGTGTGTCAGGATGCTGTGTGTCAGGCTGATGTGTGTCAGGATGCTGCTCATCAGGATGCTGTGTGTCAGGCTGCTGTGTGTCAGGATGCTGTGTGTCAGGATGCTGTGTGTCAGGCTGCTGTGTGTCAGGATGCTGTGTGTCAGGCTGCTGTGTGTCAGGCTAGTGTGTTTCAGGCTGCTGTGTTCAGGCTGCTGTGTGTCAGGATGCTGTGTGTCAGGATGCTGTGTATCAGGATGCTGTGTGTCAGGCTGCTGTGTATCAGGATGCTGTGTGTCAGCATGATGTGTGTCAGACTGCTGTGTGTCAGGATGCTGTGTGTCAGGATGCTGTGTGTCAGGCTGCTGTGTGTCAGGATCCTGTGTGTCAGGCTGCTGTGTGTCAGGCTGCTGTGTTTCAGGCTGCTGTGTTCAGGATGCTGTGTGTCAGGATGCTGTGTGTCAGGATGCTGTGTATCAGGATGCTGTGTGTCCGGGTGCTGTGTGTCAGGATGCTGTGTGTCAGGCTGCTGTGTGTCAGGATGCTGTGTGTCAGGATGCGGTGTGTCAGGATGCTGTGTATCAGGATGCTGTGTGTCCGGGTGCAGTGTGTCAGGATGCTGTGTGTCAGGCTGATGTGTGTCAGGATGCTGCTCATCAGGATGCTGTGTGTCAGGCTGCTGTGTGTCAGGATGCTGTGTGTCAGGATGCTGTGTGTCAGGCTGCTGTGTGTCAGGATGCTGTGTGTCAGGCTGCTGTGTGTCAGGCTAGTGTGTTTCAGGCTGCTGTGTTCAGGATGCTGTGTGTCAGGATGCTGTGGGTCAGGATGCTGTGTGTCAGACTGCTGTGTGTCAGGCTGCTGTGTGTCAGGATGCTGTGTGTCAGACTGCTGTGTGTCAGGCTGCTGTGTGTCAGGGTGCTGTGTGTCAGGATGCTGTGTATCAGGATGCTGTGTATCAGGATGCTGTGTGTCCGGGTGCTGTGTGTCAGGATGCTGTGTGTCAGGCTGATGTGTGTCAGGATGCTGCTCATCAGGATGCTGTGTGTCAGGCTGATGTGTGTCAGGATGCTGTGTGTCAGGCTGCTGTGTGTCAGGATGCTGTGTGTCAAGCTGCTGTGTATCAGGCTGCTGTGTATCAGGATGCTGTGTATCAGGATGCTGTGTGTCAGGCTGATGTGTATCAGGATGCTGTGTGTCAGGATGCTGTGTGTCAGACTGCTGTGTGTCAGGCTTCTGTGTATCAGGATGCTGTGTGTCAGGATGCTGTGTGTCAGGATGCTGTGTGTCAGGATGCTGTGTGTTAGACTGCTGTGTGTCAGGCTGCTGTGTGTCAGGCTGCTGAGTGTCAGGATGCTGTGTGTCAGGATGCTGTGTGTCAGGATGCTGTGTGTCAGGATGCTGTGTGTTAGACTGCTGTGTGTCAGGCTGCTGTGTGTCAGGCTGCTGAGTGTCAGGATGCTGTGAGTCAGGCTGCTGTGTGTCAGGATGCTGTGTGTCAGGCTGCTGTGTGTCAGGATGCTGTGCATCAGGATGCTGTGTGTCAGGCTGCTGTGTGTCAGGATGCTGTGTGTCAGGATGCTGTGTATCAGGCTGCTGTGTGTCAGGATGCTGTGTATCAAGCTGCTGTGTATCAAGCTGCTGCGTATCAGGATGCTGTGTATCAGGATGCTGTGTGTCAGTATGCTGTGTGTCAGGATGCTGTGTGTTAGACTGCTGTGTGTCAGGCTGCTGTGTGTCAGGCTGCTGAGTGTCAGGATGCTGTGAGTCAGGCTGCTGTGTGTCAGGATGCTGTGTGTCAGGCTGCTGTGTGTCAGGATGCTGTGCATCAGGATGCTGTGTGTCAGGCTGCTGTGTGTCAGGATGCTGTGTGTCAGGCTGGTGTGTGTCAGGATGATGTGTGTCAGACTGCTCTGTGTCAGACTGCTGTGTATCAGGATGCTGTGTGTCAGGATGCTGTGTGTCAGGATGCTGTGTATTAGACTGCTGTGTGTCAGGCTGCTGTGTGTCAGGCTGCTGAGTGTCAGGATGCTGTGTGTCAGGATGCTGTGTGTCAGGATGCTGTGTGCCAGGATGCTGTGTGTCAGGCTGCTGTGTATCAGGATGCTGTGTATCAGGATGCTGTGTGTCAGGCTGATGTGTATCAGGATGCTGTGTGTCAGGATGCTGTGTGTCAGACTGCTGTGTGTCAGGCTTCTGTGTATCAGGATGCTGTGTGTCAGGATGCTGTGTGTCAGGATGCTGTGTGTCAGGATGCTGTGTGTTAGACTGCTGTGTGTCAGGCTGCTGTGTGTCAGGCTGCTGAGTGTCAGGATGCTGTGTGTCAGGCTGCTGTGTGTCAGGATGCTGTGTGTCAGGATGCTGTGTGTCAGACTGCTCTGTGTCAGACTGCTGTGTATCAGGATGCTGTGTGTCAGGATGCTGTGTGTCAGGATGCTGTGTATTAGACTGCTGTGTGTCAGGCTGCTGTGTGTCAGGCTGCTGAGTGTCAGGATGCTGTGTGTCAGGATGCTGTGTGTCAGGATGCTGTGTGCCAGGATGCTGTGTGTCAGGCTGCTGTGTGTCAGGCTGCTGTGTATCAGGATGCTGTGTGTCAGACTGCTGTGTGTCAGGCTGCTGTGTATCAGGATGCTGTGTGTCAAGATGCTGTGTGTCAGGATGCTGTGTGTCAGGATGCTGTGTATTAGACTGCTGTGTGTCAGGCTGTTGTGTGTCAGGCTGCTGAGTGTCAGGATGCTGTGTGTCAGGATGCTGTGTGTCAGGATGCTGTGTGCCAGGATGCTGTGTGTCAGGCTGCTGTGTATCAGGCTGCTGTGTATCAGGCTGCTGTGTATCAGGATGCTGTGTGTCAGGATGCTGTGTGTCAGGATGCTGTGTATTAGACTGCTGTGTGTCAGGCTGCTGTGTGTCAGGCTGCTGAGTGTCAGGATGCTGTGTGTCAGGATGCTGTGTGTCAGGATGCTGTGTGCCAGGATGCTGTGTGTCAGGCTGCTGTGTGTCAGGCTGCTGTGTATCAGGATGCTGTGTGTCAGACTGCTGTGTGTCAGGCTGCTGTGTATCAGGATGCTGTGTGTCAAGATGCTGTGTGTCAGGATGCTGTGTGTCAGGATGCTGTGTATTAGACTGCTGTGTGGCAGGCTGTTGTGTGTCAGGCTGCTGAGTGTCAGGATGCTGTGTGTCAGGATGCTGTGTGTCAGGATGCTGTGTGCCAGGATGCTGTGTGTCAGGCTGCTGTGTATCAGGCTGCTGTGTATCAGGCTGCTGTGTATCAGGATGCTGTGTATCAGGATGCTGTGTGTCAGGCTGCTGTGTGTCAGGATGCTGTGTGTCAGGATGCTGTGTGTCAGGCTGCTGTGTGTCAGGATGCTGTGTGTCAGGATGCTGTGCATCAGGATGCTGTGTGTCAGGATGATGTGTGTCAGGCTGCTGTGTATCAGGATGCTGTGTATCAGGATGCTGTGTATCAGGATGCTGTGTGTCAGGCTGCTGTGTTTCAGGCTGCTGTGTGTCAGGATGCTGTGTGTCAGGATGCTGTGCATCAGGATGCTGTGTGTCAGGATGATGTGTGTCAGGCTGCTGTGTATCAGGATGCTGTGTATCAGGATGCTGTGTATCAGGATGCTGTGTGTCAGGCTGCTGTGTGTCAGGATGCTGTGTGTCAGGATGCTGTGTGTCAGGCTGCTGTGTGTCAGGATGCTGTGTGTCAGGATGCTGTGCATCAGGATGCTGTGTGTCAGGATGATGTGTGTCAGGCTGCTGTGTATCAGGATGCTGTGTATCAGGATGCTGTGTATCAGGATGCTGTGTGTCAGGCTGCTGTGTGTCAGGATGCTGTGTGTCAGGATGCTGTGTGTCAGGATGCTGTGCATCAGGATGCTGTGTGTCAGGATGATGTGTGTCAGGCTGCTGTGTATCAGGATGCTGTGTATCAGGATGCTGTGTATCAGGATGCTGTGTGTCAGGCTGCTGTGTTTCAGGCTGCTGTGTATCAGGATGCTGTGTATCAGGATGCTGTGTATCAGGATGCTGTGTGTCAGACTGCTGTGTGTCAGGCTGCTGTGTGTCAGGCTGTTCTGTGTCAGGATGCTTTGTGTCAGACTGCTGTTTGTCAGGATGCTGTGTGTCAGGCTGTTCTGTGTCAGGATGCTGTTTGTCAGACTGCTGTGTGTCAGGCTGCTGTGTGTCAGACTGCTGTGTGTCAGGATGCTGTGTGTCAGGATGCTGTGTATCAGGATGCTGTGTGTCAGGATGCTGTGTGTCAGGCTGATGTGTGTCAGGATGCTGCTCATCAGGATGCTGTGTGTCAGGCTGCTGTGTGTCAGGATGCTGTGTGTCAGACTGCTGTGTATCAGGATGATGTGTATCAGGATGCTGTGTGTCAGACTGCTGTGTGTCAGGATGCTGTGAATCAGGATACTGTGTGTCAGGATGCTATGTGACAGACTGCTGTGTGTCAGACTGCTGTGTGTCAGGCTGCTGTGTGTCAGGATGTTGTTTTTCATGCTGCTGTGTGTCAGGATGCTGTGTATCAGGCTGCTGTGTGTCAGGCTGCTGTGTATAAGGCTGCTGTGTATCAGGCTGCTGTGTGTCAGGATGCTGTGTATCAGGATGCTGTGTGTCAGGATGCTGTGTGTCAGAATGCTGTGTGTCAGGATGCTGTGTGTCAGGATGCTGTGTGCCAGGATGCTGTGTGTCAGGCTGCTGTGTATCAGGCTGCTGTGTGTCAGGATGCTGTGTATCAGGATGCTGTGTATCAGGATGCTGTGTGTCAGGATGCTGTGAGTCAGGTTTCTGTGTGTCAGGATGCTGTGCATCAGGCTGCTGTGTGTCAGGATGCTGTGCATCAGGATGCTGTGTGTCAGGCTGCTGTGTGTCAGGATGCTTTGTGTCAGGCTGCTGTGTGTCAGGATGCTGTGTGTCAGGATACTGTGTGTCAGGCTGCTGTGTGTCAGGATGCTGTGTGTCAGGCTGCTGTGTATCAGGATGCTGTGTGTCAGCATGCTGTGTGTCAGACTGCTGTGTGTCAGGATGCTGTGTGTCAGGATGCTGTGTGTCAGGATGCTGTGTATCAGGATGCTGTGTGTAAGGTGCTGTGTGTCAGGATGCTGTTTGTCAGGCTGCTGTGTGTCAGGATGCTGTGCCACAGGATGCTGTGTGTCAGGCTGCTGTGTGTCAGGCTGCTGTGTTCCAGGCTGCTGTGTGTCAGGATGCTGTGTGTCAGGATGCTGTGTATCAGGCTGCTGTGTGTCAGGCTGCTGTGTGTCAGGATGCTGTGTGTCAGGATGCTGTGTATCAGGATGCTGTGTGTCAGGCTGCTGTGTATCAGGATGCTGTGTGTCAGCATGATGTGTGTCAGACTGCTGTGTGTCAGGATGCTGTGTGTCAGGATGCTGTGTGTCAGGCTGCTGTGTGTCAGGATCCTGTGTGTCAGGCTGCTGTGTGTCAGGCTGCTGTGTTTCAGGCTGCTGTGTCCAGGATGCTGTGTGTCAGGATGCTGTGTGTCAGGATGCTGTGTATCAGGATGCTGTGTGTCCGGGTGCTGTGTGTCAGGATGCTGTGTGTCAGGCTGCTGTGTGTCAGGATGCTGTGTGTCAGGATGCGGTGTGTCAGGATGCTGTGTATCAGGATGCTGTGTGTCCGGGTGCAGTGTGTCAGGATGCTGTGTGTCAGGCTGATGTGTGTCAGGATGCTGCTCATCAGGATGCTGTGTGTCAGGCTGCTGTGTGTCAGGATGCTGTGTGTCAGGATGCTGTGTGTCAGGCTGCTGTGTGTCAGGATGCTGTGTGTCAGGCTGCTGTGTGTCAGGCTAGTGTGTTTCAGGCTGCTGTGTTCAGGCTGCTGTGTGTCAGGATGCTGTGTGTCAGGATGCTGTGTATCAGGATGCTGTGTGTCAGGCTGCTGTGTATCAGGATGCTGTGTGTCAGCATGATGTGTGTCAGACTGCTGTGTGTCAGGATGCTGTGTGTCAGGATGCTGTGTGTCAGGCTGCTGTGTGTCAGGATCCTGTGTGTCAGGCTGCTGTGTGTCAGGCTGCTGTGTTTCAGGCTGCTGTGTTCAGGATGCTGTGTGTCAGGATGCTGTGTGTCAGGATGCTGTGTATCAGGATGCTGTGTGTCCGGGTGCTGTGTGTCAGGATGCTGTGTGTCAGGCTGCTGTGTGTCAGGATGCTGTGTGTCAGGATGCGGTGTGTCAGGATGCTGTGTATCAGGATGCTGTGTGTCCGGGTGCAGTGTGTCAGGATGCTGTGTGTCAGGCTGATGTGTGTCAGGATGCTGCTCATCAGGATGCTGTGTGTCAGGCTGCTGTGTGTCAGGATGCTGTGTGTCAGGATGCTGTGTGTCAGGCTGCTGTGTGTCAGGATGCTGTGTGTCAGGCTGCTGTGTGTCAGGCTAGTGTGTTTCAGGCTGCTGTGTTCAGGATGCTGTGTGTTAGGATGCTGTGGGTCAGGATGCTGTGTGTCAGACTGCTGTGTGTCAGGCTGCTGTGTGTCAGGATGCTGTGTGTCAGACTGCTGTGTGTCAGGCTGCTGTGTGTCAGGGTGCTGTGTGTCAGGATGCTGTGTATCAGGATGCTGTGTATCAGGATGCTGTGTGTCCGGGTGCTGTGTGTCAGGATGCTGTGTGTCAGGCTGATGTGTGTCAGGATGCTGCTCATCAGGATGCTGTGTGTCAGGCTGATGTGTGTCAGGATGCTGTGTGTCAGGCTGCTGTGTGTCAGGATGCTGTGTGTCAAGCTGCTGTGTATCAGGCTGCTGTGTATCAGGATGCTGTGTGTCAGGCTGATGTGTATCAGGATGCTGTGTGTCAGGATGCTGTGTGTCAGACTGCTGTGTGTCAGGCTTCTGTGTATCAGGATGCTGTGTGTCAGGATGCTGTGTGTCAGGATGCTGTGTGTCAGGATGCTGTGTGTTAGACTGCTGTGTGTCAGGCTGCTGTGTGTCAGGCTGCTGAGTGTCAGGATGCTGTGTGTCAGGATGCTGTGTGTCAGGATGCTGTGTGTCAGGCTGCTGTGTGTCAGGATGCTGTGTGTCAGGATGCTGTGTGTCAGGCTGCTGTGTGTCAGGATGCTGTGTGTCAGGATGCTGTGCATCAGGATGCTGTGTGTCAGGATGATGTGTGTCAGGCTGCTGTGTATCAGGATGCTGTGTATCAGGATGCTGTGTATCAGGATGCTGTGTGTCAGGCTGCTGTGTTTCAGGCTGCTGTGTGTCAGGATGCTGTGTGTCAGGATGCTGTGCATCAGGATGCTGTGTGTCAGGATGATGTGTGTCAGGCTGCTGTGTATCAGGATGCTGTGTATCAGGATGCTGTGTATCAGGATGCTGTGTGTCAGGCTGCTGTGTGTCAGGATGCTGTGTGTCAGGATGCTGTGTGTCAGGCTGCTGTGTGTCAGGATGCTGTGTGTCAGGATGCTGTGCATCAGGATGCTGTGTGTCAGGATGATGTGTGTCAGGCTGCTGTGTATCAGGATGCTGTGTATCAGGATGCTGTGTATCAGGATGCTGTGTGTCAGGCTGCTGTGTGTCAGGATGCTGTGTGTCAGGATGCTGTGTGTCAGGATGCTGTGCATCAGGATGCTGTGTGTCAGGATGATGTGTGTCAGGCTGCTGTGTATCAGGATGCTGTGTATCAGGATGCTGTGTATCAGGATGCTGTGTGTCAGGCTGCTGTGTTTCAGGCTGCTGTGTATCAGGATGCTGTGTATCAGGATGCTGTGTATCAGGATGCTGTGTGTCAGACTGCTGTGTGTCAGGCTGCTGTGTGTCAGGCTGTTCTGTGTCAGGATGCTTTGTGTCAGACTGCTGTTTGTCAGGATGCTGTGTGTCAGGCTGTTCTGTGTCAGGATGCTGTTTGTCAGACTGCTGTGTGTCAGGCTGCTGTGTGTCAGACTGCTGTGTGTCAGGATGCTGTGTGTCAGGATGCTGTGTATCAGGATGCTGTGTGTCAGGATGCTGTGTGTCAGGCTGATGTGTGTCAGGATGCTGCTCATCAGGATGCTGTGTGTCAGGCTGCTGTGTGTCAGGATGCTGTGTGTCAGACTGCTGTGTATCAGGATGATGTGTATCAGGATGCTGTGTGTCAGACTGCTGTGTGTCAGGATGCTGTGAATCAGGATACTGTGTGTCAGGATGCTATGTGACAGACTGCTGTGTGTCAGACTGCTGTGTGTCAGGCTGCTGTGTGTCAGGATGTTGTTTTTCATGCTGCTGTGTGTCAGGATGCTGTGTATCAGGCTGCTGTGTGTCAGGCTGCTGTGTATAAGGCTGCTGTGTATCAGGCTGCTGTGTGTCAGGATGCTGTGTATCAGGATGCTGTGTGTCAGGATGCTGTGTGTCAGAATGCTGTGTGTCAGGATGCTGTGTGTCAGGATGCTGTGTGCCAGGATGCTGTGTGTCAGGCTGCTGTGTATCAGGCTGCTGTGTGTCAGGATGCTGTGTATCAGGATGCTGTGTATCAGGATGCTGTGTGTCAGGATGCTGTGAGTCAGGTTTCTGTGTGTCAGGATGCTGTGCATCAGGCTGCTGTGTGTCAGGATGCTGTGCATCAGGATGCTGTGTGTCAGGCTGCTGTGTGTCAGGATGCTTTGTGTCAGGCTGCTGTGTGTCAGGATGCTGTGTGTCAGGATACTGTGTGTCAGGCTGCTGTGTGTCAGGATGCTGTGTGTCAGGCTGCTGTGTATCAGGATGCTGTGTGTCAGCATGCTGTGTGTCAGACTGCTGTGTGTCAGGATGCTGTGTGTCAGGATGCTGTGTGTCAGGATGCTGTGTATCAGGATGCTGTGTGTAAGGTGCTGTGTGTCAGGATGCTGTTTGTCAGGCTGCTGTGTGTCAGGATGCTGTGCCACAGGATGCTGTGTGTCAGGCTGCTGTGTGTCAGGCTGCTGTGTTCCAGGCTGCTGTGTGTCAGGATGCTGTGTGTCAGGATGCTGTGTATCAGGCTGCTGTGTGTCAGGCTGCTGTGTGTCAGGATGCTGTGTGTCAGGATGCTGTGTATCAGGATGCTGTGTGTCAGGCTGCTGTGTATCAGGATGCTGTGTGTCAGCATGATGTGTGTCAGACTGCTGTGTGTCAGGATGCTGTGTGTCAGGATGCTGTGTGTCAGGCTGCTGTGTGTCAGGATCCTGTGTGTCAGGCTGCTGTGTGTCAGGCTGCTGTGTTTCAGGCTGCTGTGTCCAGGATGCTGTGTGTCAGGATGCTGTGTGTCAGGATGCTGTGTATCAGGATGCTGTGTGTCCGGGTGCTGTGTGTCAGGATGCTGTGTGTCAGGCTGCTGTGTGTCAGGATGCTGTGTGTCAGGATGCGGTGTGTCAGGATGCTGTGTATCAGGATGCTGTGTGTCCGGGTGCAGTGTGTCAGGATGCTGTGTGTCAGGCTGATGTGTGTCAGGATGCTGCTCATCAGGATGCTGTGTGTCAGGCTGCTGTGTGTCAGGATGCTGTGTGTCAGGATGCTGTGTGTCAGGCTGCTGTGTGTCAGGATGCTGTGTGTCAGGCTGCTGTGTGTCAGGCTAGTGTGTTTCAGGCTGCTGTGTTCAGGCTGCTGTGTGTCAGGATGCTGTGTGTCAGGATGCTGTGTATCAGGATGCTGTGTGTCAGGCTGCTGTGTATCAGGATGCTGTGTGTCAGCATGATGTGTGTCAGACTGCTGTGTGTCAGGATGCTGTGTGTCAGGATGCTGTGTGTCAGGCTGCTGTGTGTCAGGATCCTGTGTGTCAGGCTGCTGTGTGTCAGGCTGCTGTGTTTCAGGCTGCTGTGTTCAGGATGCTGTGTGTCAGGATGCTGTGTGTCAGGATGCTGTGTATCAGGATGCTGTGTGTCCGGGTGCTGTGTGTCAGGATGCTGTGTGTCAGGCTGCTGTGTGTCAGGATGCTGTGTGTCAGGATGCGGTGTGTCAGGATGCTGTGTATCAGGATGCTGTGTGTCCGGGTGCAGTGTGTCAGGATGCTGTGTGTCAGGCTGATGTGTGTCAGGATGCTGCTCATCAGGATGCTGTGTGTCAGGCTGCTGTGTGTCAGGATGCTGTGTGTCAGGATGCTGTGTGTCAGGCTGCTGTGTGTCAGGATGCTGTGTGTCAGGCTGCTGTGTGTCAGGCTAGTGTGTTTCAGGCTGCTGTGTTCAGGATGCTGTGTGTTAGGATGCTGTGGGTCAGGATGCTGTGTGTCAGACTGCTGTGTGTCAGGCTGCTGTGTGTCAGGATGCTGTGTGTCAGACTGCTGTGTGTCAGGCTGCTGTGTGTCAGGGTGCTGTGTGTCAGGATGCTGTGTATCAGGATGCTGTGTATCAGGATGCTGTGTGTCCGGGTGCTGTGTGTCAGGATGCTGTGTGTCAGGCTGATGTGTGTCAGGATGCTGCTCATCAGGATGCTGTGTGTCAGGCTGATGTGTGTCAGGATGCTGTGTGTCAGGCTGCTGTGTGTCAGGATGCTGTGTGTCAAGCTGCTGTGTATCAGGCTGCTGTGTATCAGGATGCTGTGTGTCAGGCTGATGTGTATCAGGATGCTGTGTGTCAGGATGCTGTGTGTCAGACTGCTGTGTGTCAGGCTTCTGTGTATCAGGATGCTGTGTGTCAGGATGCTGTGTGTCAGGATGCTGTGTGTCAGGATGCTGTGTGTTAGACTGCTGTGTGTCAGGCTGCTGTGTGTCAGGCTGCTGAGTGTCAGGATGCTGTGTGTCAGGATGCTGTGTGTCAGGATGCTGTGTGCCAGGATGCTGTGTGTCAGGCTGCTGTGTGTCAGAATGCTGTGTGTCAGGATGCTGTGTGTCAGACTGCTGTGTCAGGCTTCTGTGTATCAGGATGCTGTGTGTCAGGATGCTGTGTGTCAGGATGCTGTGTGTCAGGATGCTGTGTGTTAGACTGCTGTGTGTCAGGCTGCTGTGTGTCAGGCTGCTGAGTGTCAGGATGCTGTGTGTCAGGATGCTGTGTGTCAGGATGCTGTGTGTCAGGATGCTGTGTGTTAGACTGCTGTGTGTCAGGCTGCTGTGTGTCAGGCTGCTGAGTGTCAGGATGCTGTGAGTCAGGCTGCTGTGTGTCAGGATGCTGTGTGTCAGGCTGCTGTGTGTCAGGATGCTGTGCATCAGGATGCTGTGTGTCAGGCTGCTGTGTGTCAGGATGCTGTGTGTCAGGCTGGTGTGTGTCAGGATGATGTGTGTCAGGCTGCTGTATATCAGGATGCTGTGTATCAGGATGCTGTGTATCAGGATGCTGTGTGTCAGGCTGCTGTGTGTCAGGATGCTGTGTGTCAGGATGCTGTGTGTCAGGATGCTGTGCATCAGGATGCTGTGTGTCAGGATGATGTGTGTCAGGCTGCTGTGTATCAGGATGCTGTGTATCAGGATGCTGTGTATCAGGATGCTGTGTGTCAGGCTGCTGTGTTTCAGGCTGCTGTGTATCAGGATGCTGTGTATCAGGATGCTGTGTATCAGGATGCTGTGTGTCAGACTGCTGTGTGTCAGGCTGCTGTGTGTCAGGCTGTTCTGTGTCAGGATGCTTTGTGTCAGACTGCTGTTTGTCAGGATGCTGTGTGTCAGGCTGTTCTGTGTCAGGATGCTGTTTGTCAGACTGCTGTGTGTCAGGCTGCTGTGTGTCAGACTGCTGTGTGTCAGGATGCTGTGTGTCAGGATGCTGTGTATCAGGATGCTGTGTGTCAGGATGCTGTGTGTCAGGCTGATGTGTGTCAGGATGCTGCTCATCAGGATGCTGTGTGTCAGGCTGCTGTGTGTCAGGATGCTGTGTGTCAGACTGCTGTGTATCAGGATGATGTGTATCAGGATGCTGTGTGTCAGACTGCTGTGTGTCAGGATGCTGTGAATCAGGATACTGTGTGTCAGGATGCTATGTGACAGACTGCTGTGTGTCAGACTGCTGTGTGTCAGGCTGCTGTGTGTCAGGATGTTGTTTTTCATGCTGCTGTGTGTCAGGATGCTGTGTATCAGGCTGCTGTGTGTCAGGCTGCTGTGTATAAGGCTGCTGTGTATCAGGCTGCTGTGTGTCAGGATGCTGTGTATCAGGATGCTGTGTGTCAGGATGCTGTGTGTCAGAATGCTGTGTGTCAGGATGCTGTGTGTCAGGATGCTGTGTGCCAGGATGCTGTGTGTCAGGCTGCTGTGTATCAGGCTGCTGTGTGTCAGGATGCTGTGTATCAGGATGCTGTGTATCAGGATGCTGTGTGTCAGGATGCTGTGAGTCAGGTTTCTGTGTGTCAGGATGCTGTGCATCAGGCTGCTGTGTGTCAGGATGCTGTGCATCAGGATGCTGTGTGTCAGGCTGCTGTGTGTCAGGATGCTTTGTGTCAGGCTGCTGTGTGTCAGGATGCTGTGTGTCAGGATACTGTGTGTCAGGCTGCTGTGTGTCAGGATGCTGTGTGTCAGGCTGCTGTGTATCAGGATGCTGTGTGTCAGCATGCTGTGTGTCAGACTGCTGTGTGTCAGGATGCTGTGTGTCAGGATGCTGTGTGTCAGGATGCTGTGTATCAGGATGCTGTGTGTAAGGTGCTGTGTGTCAGGATGCTGTTTGTCAGGCTGCTGTGTGTCAGGATGCTGTGCCACAGGATGCTGTGTGTCAGGCTGCTGTGTGTCAGGCTGCTGTGTTCCAGGCTGCTGTGTGTCAGGATGCTGTGTGTCAGGATGCTGTGTATCAGGCTGCTGTGTGTCAGGCTGCTGTGTGTCAGGATGCTGTGTGTCAGGATGCTGTGTATCAGGATGCTGTGTGTCAGGCTGCTGTGTATCAGGATGCTGTGTGTCAGCATGATGTGTGTCAGACTGCTGTGTGTCAGGATGCTGTGTGTCAGGATGCTGTGTGTCAGGCTGCTGTGTGTCAGGATCCTGTGTGTCAGGCTGCTGTGTGTCAGGCTGCTGTGTTTCAGGCTGCTGTGTCCAGGATGCTGTGTGTCAGGATGCTGTGTGTCAGGATGCTGTGTATCAGGATGCTGTGTGTCCGGGTGCTGTGTGTCAGGATGCTGTGTGTCAGGCTGCTGTGTGTCAGGATGCTGTGTGTCAGGATGCGGTGTGTCAGGATGCTGTGTATCAGGATGCTGTGTGTCCGGGTGCAGTGTGTCAGGATGCTGTGTGTCAGGCTGATGTGTGTCAGGATGCTGCTCATCAGGATGCTGTGTGTCAGGCTGCTGTGTGTCAGGATGCTGTGTGTCAGGATGCTGTGTGTCAGGCTGCTGTGTGTCAGGATGCTGTGTGTCAGGCTGCTGTGTGTCAGGCTAGTGTGTTTCAGGCTGCTGTGTTCAGGCTGCTGTGTGTCAGGATGCTGTGTGTCAGGATGCTGTGTATCAGGATGCTGTGTGTCAGGCTGCTGTGTATCAGGATGCTGTGTGTCAGCATGATGTGTGTCAGACTGCTGTGTGTCAGGATGCTGTGTGTCAGGATGCTGTGTGTCAGGCTGCTGTGTGTCAGGATCCTGTGTGTCAGGCTGCTGTGTGTCAGGCTGCTGTGTTTCAGGCTGCTGTGTTCAGGATGCTGTGTGTCAGGATGCTGTGTGTCAGGATGCTGTGTATCAGGATGCTGTGTGTCCGGGTGCTGTGTGTCAGGATGCTGTGTGTCAGGCTGCTGTGTGTCAGGATGCTGTGTGTCAGGATGCGGTGTGTCAGGATGCTGTGTATCAGGATGCTGTGTGTCCGGGTGCAGTGTGTCAGGATGCTGTGTGTCAGGCTGATGTGTGTCAGGATGCTGCTCATCAGGATGCTGTGTGTCAGGCTGCTGTGTGTCAGGATGCTGTGTGTCAGGATGCTGTGTGTCAGGCTGCTGTGTGTCAGGATGCTGTGTGTCAGGCTGCTGTGTGTCAGGCTAGTGTGTTTCAGGCTGCTGTGTTCAGGATGCTGTGTGTTAGGATGCTGTGGGTCAGGATGCTGTGTGTCAGACTGCTGTGTGTCAGGCTGCTGTGTGTCAGGATGCTGTGTGTCAGACTGCTGTGTGTCAGGCTGCTGTGTGTCAGGGTGCTGTGTGTCAGGATGCTGTGTATCAGGATGCTGTGTATCAGGATGCTGTGTGTCCGGGTGCTGTGTGTCAGGATGCTGTGTGTCAGGCTGATGTGTGTCAGGATGCTGCTCATCAGGATGCTGTGTGTCAGGCTGATGTGTGTCAGGATGCTGTGTGTCAGGCTGCTGTGTGTCAGGATGCTGTGTGTCAAGCTGCTGTGTATCAGGCTGCTGTGTATCAGGATGCTGTGTGTCAGGCTGATGTGTATCAGGATGCTGTGTGTCAGGATGCTGTGTGTCAGACTGCTGTGTGTCAGGCTTCTGTGTATCAGGATGCTGTGTGTCAGGATGCTGTGTGTCAGGATGCTGTGTGTCAGGATGCTGTGTGTTAGACTGCTGTGTGTCAGGCTGCTGTGTGTCAGGCTGCTGAGTGTCAGGATGCTGTGTGTCAGGATGCTGTGTGTCAGGATGCTGTGTGCCAGGATGCTGTGTGTCAGGCTGCTGTGTGTCAGAATGCTGTGTGTCAGGATGCTGTGTGTCAGACTGCTGTGTCAGGCTTCTGTGTATCAGGATGCTGTGTGTCAGGATGCTGTGTGTCAGGATGCTGTGTGTCAGGATGCTGTGTGTTAGACTGCTGTGTGTCAGGCTGCTGTGTGTCAGGCTGCTGAGTGTCAGGATGCTGTGTGTCAGGATGCTGTGTGTCAGGATGCTGTGTGTCAGGATGCTGTGTGTTAGACTGCTGTGTGTCAGGCTGCTGTGTGTCAGGCTGCTGAGTGTCAGGATGCTGTGAGTCAGGCTGCTGTGTGTCAGGATGCTGTGTGTCAGGCTGCTGTGTGTCAGGATGCTGTGCATCAGGATGCTGTGTGTCAGGCTGCTGTGTGTCAGGATGCTGTGTGTCAGGCTGGTGTGTGTCAGGATGATGTGTGTCAGACTGCTCTGTGTCAGACTGCTGTGTATCAGGATGCTGTGTGTCAGGATGCTGTGTGTCAGGATGCTGTGTATTAGACTGCTGTGTGTCAGGCTGCTGTGTGTCAGGCTGCTGAGTGTCAGGATGCTGTGTGTCAGGATGCTGTGTGTCAGGATGCTGTGTGCCAGGATGCTGTGTGTCAGGCTGCTGTGTATCAGGATGCTGTGTATCAGGATGCTGTGTGTCAGGCTGATGTGTATCAGGATGCTGTGTGTCAGGATGCTGTGTGTCAGACTGCTGTGTGTCAGGCTTCTGTGTATCAGGATGCTGTGTGTCAGGATGCTGTGTGTCAGGATGCTGTGTGTCAGGATGCTGTGTGTTAGACTGCTGTGTGTCAGGCTGCTGTGTGTCAGGCTGCTGAGTGTCAGGATGCTGTTTGTCAGGCTGCTGTGTGTCAGGATGCTGTGTGTCAGGATGCTGTGTGTCAGACTGCTCTGTGTCAGACTGCTGTGTATCAGGATGCTGTGTGTCAGGATGCTGTGTGTCAGGATGCTGTGTATTAGACTGCTGTGTGTCAGGCTGCTGTGTGTCAGGCTGCTGAGTGTCAGGATGCTGTGTGTCAGGATGCTGTGTGTCAGGATGCTGTGTGCCAGGATGCTGTGTGTCAGGCTGCTGTGTGTCAGGCTGCTGTGTATCAGGATGCTGTGTGTCAGACTGCTGTGTGTCAGGATGCTGTGTGCCAGGATGCTGTGTGTCAGGCTGCTGTGTATCAGGCTGCTGTGTATCAGGCTGCTGTGTATCAGGATGCTGTGTATCAGGATGCTGTGAGTCAGGCTGCTGTGTGTCAGGATGCTGTGTGTCAGGCTGCTGTGTGTCAGGATGCTGTGCATCAGGATGCTGTGTGTCAGGCTGCTGTGTGTCAGGATGCTGTGTGTCAGGCTGCTGTGTGTCAGGATGATGTGTGTCAGGCTGCTGTGTATCAGGATGCTGTGTATCAGGATGCTGTGTATCAGGATGCTGTGTGTCAGGCTGCTGTGTTTCAGGCTGCTGTGTATAAGGATGCTGTGTATCAGGATGCTGTGTATCAGGATGCTGTGTGTCAGACTGCTGTGTGTCAGGCTGCTGTGTGTCAGGCTGTTCTGTGTCAGGATGCTGTGTGTCAGACTGCTGTTTGTCAGGATGCTGTGTGTCAGGCTGTTCTGTGTCAGGATGCTGTTTGTCAGACTGCTGTGTGTCAGGCTGCTGTGTGTCAGACTGCTGTGTGTCAGGATGCTGTGTGTCAGGATGCTGTGTATCAGGATGCTGTGTATCAGGATGCTGTGTGTCCGGCTGCTGTGTGTCAGGATGCTGTGTGTCAGGCTGATGTGTGTCAGGATGCTGTGTGTCAGGCTGCTGTGTATCAGGATGATGTGTATCAGGATGCGGTGTGTCAGACTGCTGTGTGTCAGGCTGCTGTGTGTCAGGATGCTGTTTTTCATGCTGCTGTGTGTCAGGATGCTGTGTATCAGGCTGCTGTGTGTCAGGATGCTGTGTGTCAGGCTGCTGTGTGTCAGGCTGCTTTGTGTCAGGATGCTGTGTATCAGGATGCTGTATATCAGGATGCTCTGTGTCAGGATGCTGTGTGTCAGGATTCTGTGTATCAGGCTGCTGTGTGTCAGGCTGCTGTGTATCAGGATGCTGTGTATCAGGCTGCTGTGTGTCAGGAAGGTGTGTGTCAGGCTGCTGTGTGTCAGGATGCTGTATATCAGGATGCTCTGTGTCAGGATGCTGTGTGTCAGGCTGCTGTGTGTCAGGATGCTGTATATCAGACTGCTGTGTATCAGGCTGCTGTGTATCAGACTGCTGTGTATCAGGCTGCTGTTTGTCAGGCTGCTGAGTGTCAGGATGCTGTGTGTCAGGATGCTGTGTGTCAGGATGCTGTGTGCCAGGATGCTGTGTGTCAGGCTACTGTGTGTCAGGCTGCTGTGTATCAGGATGCTGTGTGTCAGACTGCTGTGTGTCAGGCTGCTGTGTATCAGGATGCTGTGTGTCAAGATGCTGTTTGTCAGGATGCTGTGTGTCAGGATGCTGTGTATTAGACTGCTGTGTGTCAGGCTGTTGTGTGTCAGGCTGCTGAGTGTCAGGATGCTGTGTGTCAGGATGCTGTGTGTCAGGATGCTGTGTGCCAGGATGCTGTGTGTCAGGCTGCTGTGTGTCAGGCTGCTGTGTATCAGGATGCTGTGTGTCAGACTGCTGTTTGTCAGATTGCTGTGTGTCAGGCTGCTGTGTGTCAGACTGCTGTGTGTCAGGATGCTGTGTGTCAGGATGCTGTGTATCAGGATGCTGTGTATCAGGATGCTGTGTGTCCGGCTGCTGTGTGTCAGGATGCTGTGTGTCAGGCTGATGTGTGTCAGGATGCTGCTCATCAGGATGCTGTGTGTCAGGCTGCTGTGTGTCAGGATGCTGTGTGTCAGGCTGCTGTGTATCAGGATGATGTGTATCAGGATGCGGTGTGTCAGACTGCTGTGTGTCAGGCTGCTGTGTGTCAGGATGCTGTTTTTCATGCTGCTGTGTGTCAGGATGCTGTGTATCAGGCTGCTGTGTGTCAGGATGCTGTGTGTCAGGCTGCTGTGTGTCAGGCTGCTTTGTGTCAGGATGCTGTGTATCAGGATGCTGTATATCAGGATGCTCTGTGTCAGGATGCTGTGTGTCAGGATTCTGTGTATCAGGCTGCTGTGTGTCAGGCTGCTGTGTATCAGGATGCTGTGTATCAGGCTGCTGTGTGTCAGGAAGGTGTGTGTCAGGCTGCTGTGTGTCAGGATGCTGTATATCAGGATGCTCTGTGTCAGGATGCTGTGTGTCAGGCTGCTGTGTGTCAGGATGCTGTATATCAGACTGCTGTGTATCAGGCTGCTGTGTATCAGACTGCTGTGTATCAGGCTGCTGTGTATCAGACTGCTGTGTATCAGGCTGCTGTTTGTCAGGATGCTGTGTATCAGGGTGCTGTGTGTCAGGATGCTGTGTATCAGGCTGCTGTGTGCCGGTTCCAGTTCAACGATCTGTCATTGCTGTTTGGCGCCAGTGGAGCTGCTATCTGCAGGTCTGTGTAGTGAAGCCAACTATGTGCTACAGCTTCCATAGCAGATGAAAATCCCATAGAGACCGGCTGGACCCGTCCTAGACTGGATAGGGGGGGGGGGGGGGGGGGGACTCGGCACTCCATTTGCTGGATCCATGTGTTACTCTCCTATTTGACACACTCCTTAAAGCAGCTTTCCAGATGTTGCCAGCATTGTCTTTGATCAGAGGGAATGTACTGAAACTGTAAATGGGATACAATACGATCCAAGTCCGATACAGTGCACAATACGATCCAAGACTGTAAACTGACCAGTGCCCTATAGAACCCTATTCCCTACATAGTGGACTAGTGTTGACCAGGGCCCTATGGAACCCTATTCCCTACATAGTGGACTAGTGTTGACCAGGGCCCTATAGAACCCTATTCCCTACATAGTGGACTAGTGTTGTCCAGGGCCCTAAAGAACCCTATTCCCTACATAGTGGACTAGTCTTGACCAGGGCCCTCTGGGAAAAGAATAGGGATTAGTTCTACAATAAGTCGCAACAGGATACAGTATTATTCTGGTCTTAGTTCTCATGTGGTCTGTTACCAGTAGTATTCTGGTCTTAGTTCTCATGTGGTCTGTTACCAGTAGTATTCTGGTCTTAGTTCTCATGTGGTCTGTTACCAGTAGTATTCTGGTCTTAGTTCTCATGTGGTCTGTTACCAGTAGTATTCTGGTCTTAGTTAGTTCTCATATGGCCCTTTACCAGTAGTATTCTGGTTTTAGTTCTCATGTGGTCTGTTACCAATAGTATTTTGGTCTTAGTTCTCATGTGGTCTGTTACCAGTATTCTACTCCTCAGTCTCCTCTCTCTATTACACTAGACCACTTTTCCAGTCCTGTAGTTCAGCTCTAACTGTGGTTATCATGTGGTCATCAGCCCATTACCAGATTATCCCTTCCCAAATTGCTTCAAGTTATTTAAGCATGGATTTCACTTCCATATGCTTTGGGACGCCGGATGAAACTCTATTATGGTATTCTCCTGCTCCCAACCACAACATTACTCTCCTGCTCCCAACTCTACTACAATATTCTCCTGCTCTCAACTCTACTATGGTATTCTCCTGCTCCCAACTCTACTATGGTATTCTCCTGCTCCCAACCACAACATTACTCTCCTGCTCCCAACTCTACTACAATATTCTCCTGCTCTCAACTCTACTATGGTATTCTCCTGCTCCCAACTCTACTATGGTGTTCTCCTGCTCCCAACTCTACTATGGTATTCTCCTGCTCCCAACTCTACTATGGTATTCTCCTGCTCCCAACTCTACTACAATATTCTCCTGCTCTCAACTCTACTCCTGCTCCCAACTCTACTATGGTATTCTCCTGCTCCCAACTCTACTACAATATTCTCCTGCTCTCAACTCTACTATGGCATTCTCCTGCTCCCAACTCTACTATGGTATTCTCCTGCTCCCAACTCTACTACAATATTCTCCTGCTCTCAACTCTACTCCTGCTCCCAACTCTACTATGGTATTCTCCTGCTCCCAACTCTACTACAATATTATCCTGCTCTCAACTCTACTATGGCATTCTCCTGCTCTCAACTCTACTATGGCATTCTCCTGCTCCCAACTCTACTATGGTATTCTCCTGCTCCCAACTCTACTACAATATTCTCCTGCTCTCAACTCTACTATGGTATTCTCCTGCTCCCAACTCTACTATGGTATTCTCCTGCTCCCAACTCTACTACAATATTCTCCTGCTCTCAACTCTACTATGGTATTCTCCTGCTCCCAACTCTACTATGGTATTCTCCTGCTCCCAACTCTACTATGGTATTCTCCTGCTCTCAACTCTACTATGTTATTCTCCTGCTCCCAACTCTACTATGGTATTCTCCTGCTCCCAACTCTACTATGGTATTCTCCTGCTCCCAACTCTACAATGGTATTCTCCTGCTCCCAACTCTACTATGGTATTCTCCTGCTTCCAACTCTACTATGGTATTCTCCTGCTCCCAACTCTACTATGGTATTCTCCTGCTCCCAACTCTACTATAGTATTCTCCTGCTCCCAACTCTACTATGGTATTCTCCTGCTCCCAACTCTACTATGGTATTCTCCTGCTCCCAACTCTACTATGGTATTCTCCTTCTCCCAACTCTACTATGGTATTCTCCTGCTCACAACCACAACATTACTCTCCTGCTACAATATTCTCATTCTCCCAACTCTACTAAAGTATTCTCCTGCTCCCAACTCTACTATGGTATTCTCCTGCTCTCAACCACAACATTACTCTCCTGCTCCCAACTCTACAATGGTATTCTCCTGCTCCCAACTCTACTATGGTATTCTCCTGCTCCCAACTCTACTATGGTATTCTCCTGCTCTCAACCACAACATTACTCTCCTGCTCCCAACTCTACAATGGTATTCTCCTGCTCCCAACTCTACTATGGTATTCTCCTGCTCCCAACTCTACTATGGTATTCTCCTGCTCTCAACCACAACATTACTCTCCTGCTCCCAACTCTACTATGGTATTCTCCTGCTCCCAACTCTACGGTGGTATTCTCCTTCTCCCAACTCCACTACATTATTATCCTGCTACCAACTCTACTACAGTATATGCCAACACTATTTTCCCACTCTCTGTTATCCTACTACCAACTCCACAACAGTATATTTCAACACTATTTTCTCTGTTCTCCAGCTCTCAGCTCTGATGTCGTCAGTGGCCCATTACTAGATTATCCCTCAGGTGGCCCATGGCGGTTGGTTCTCCCAGAATCCTCAGCTGTGGTGTGAGTCGGAGGCACACGGAGGAGACGGGGCACATGTTGCTGTTTATTTCCATTCTGTCATGTGTGAATGTGATTACAGGTCTCTAAGTCAATATTTATCTTCTGTGGACGCGTCGCCATGTTTTTTTCCCTGGGGAGAGAGAGGCTGGGCCACCCATTGCCACCCCAACATCACACACCATTTTATAAGAGTTGTACGGTTGTCTCACAGTCATTGATGGTGAATAACAGTTTTAGGGATTTCTTTGACCTCAAATGACCGATAACCAAAGATATAGGATACTAAAGAAAATGGCTCATGGTCCTAGTAATGGATAGAGAGGAAAGAGACATCGCGGATATTACATGTGCCGTTTAGCAGACGTTTTTATCCAAGCGACTCAGTCATAAGTGCATGCATTTTATGTTACAAGCGCCATGCTCTACCATCTGAGCTACAAAGGACCATAGTACGTCTAAACCAAACAGTTCCTGTGTGTGTGTGGACTTAATTAACTTTATAGACTTTAAAAAATGTTTAAACCTATTTTACACAGGCATAACCCTATACACAACTGTCAGCTGATCGCTAGACAATCATCAGTGATCAATTTGACCAACTTCCTTAAAAACAACCCGGCCCTCGCATCCAACAACCACGGATTATACAGAGATCCAGAGGCGACTACCTGGGATACCACACCTGTTGTTGTCTGTTCTCCTCCTGTTTACCTGTTGTTGCCTGTTCTCCTCCTGTTTACCTGTTGTTGTCTGTTCTCCTCCTGTTTACCTGTTGTTGTCTGTTCTCCTCCTGTTTACCTGTTGTTGTCTGTTCTCCTCCTGTTTACCTGTTGTTGTCTGTTCTCCTCCTGTTTACCTGCTGTTGTCTCTTCTCCATCTGTTTACCTGTTGTTGTCTGTTCTCCTCCTGTTTACCTGTTGTTGTCTGTTCTCCACCAGTTTACCTGTTGTTGTCTGTTCTCCACCTCTTTACCTGTTGTTGTCTCTTCGCCACCTGTTTACCTGTTGTTGTCTGCTCTCCACCTGTTTACCTGTTGTTGTCTGTTCTCCTCCTGTTTACCTGTTGTTGTCTGTTCTCCTCCTGTTTACCTGTTGTTGTCTTTTCTCCTCCTGTTTACCTGTTGTTGTCTGTTCTCCACCAGTTTACCTGTTGTTGTCTGTTCTCCACCTGTTTACCTGTTGTTGTCTCTTCGCCACCTGTTTACCTGTTGTTGTCTGCTCTCCACCTGTTTACCTGTTGTTGTCTGTTCTCCTCCTGTTTACCTGTTGTTGTCTGTTCTCCTCCTGTTTACCTGTTGTTGTCTGTTCTCCTCCTGTTTACCTGTTGTTGTCTGTTCTCCTCCTGTTTACCTGTTGTTGTCTGTTCTCCTCCTGTTTACCTGTTGTTGTCTGTTGTCTGTTCTCCTCCTGTTTACATGTTGTTGTCTCTTGTCTGTTGTCTGTTCTCCTCCTGTTTACCTGTTGTTCTCTGTTCTCCTCCTGTTTACCTGCTGTTGTCTGTTCTCCACCTGTTTATCTGTTGTTGTCTGCTCTCTGCCTGTTTACCTGTTGTTGTCTGCTCTCCACCTGTTTTCCTGCTGATTTTGGAGCTGGGGGAAAGGTCTCTGCTTCCGGGGGTGTAGCCGCGGCATGCCAGTGCATCCGGCTTAACCTCCTTGGGTACCGGTCGGTGTTGTGGAAGCGAAGTGGCCTTACTGAACCTGTCCCTGGTTCTCTTCAGGATTGGTGGAGAGGTTTGGGGCAATTTCCAAGACTCCAGGAAGACGTCCCGGGGCAGGCAGAGCTGATTTTAAGAACTGAGCATTGCCTAACGGGCTTCAGCTCACAATGGCACCAGTGGACCAGTCACTCGAGGGATTGAGTCCCTGGAGCCAAAAGAATCCCAATACCACAGGAACCTGCGGAGACTCAATTACCTTGAATTGGATCATCTCACTGTAGTTCGCTTTACTTCGTCCGATAATCCGTGCAGGAATGTGTCGAACAGCGCTTCCGGGTTCCAGGCATCCTCCTCTGCTACAGTGTGGAAATCCCGCATAGTCTGCCACACTGAGGGAGTCCTTCCAAAGCCGGAGTAACTTCAGGGCAGCCTCTCTCCTGGACACTGAAGCCTCAACATTTTCTCACCTCCGCCATGAATACCTCCAGACTAAGGCAGACGGTAGATTGTTGCTCCCACACCGCCTTAGCCCAGGCGAGTGCCCTCCCGGACATCAACATAATAATGTACGCTATCCGCGAGCGGTCCAAGGGGGGAATAAAGAAGGCTGCAGCTCAAAAACGAGGGATCACTGGAAGAGAAATGCCCGGGGTGACAGCGCTGCTACCAGCCGGGTTACTGAGGGGCTGGGAGGTTACCGTTGTGGTAGGCTGCCCACGGAATTGCTCCCGGAATGCATCCAATGCTAGGTCGTGACGTTCAGCCACATCCTGGATCCCTTCCTTCATGCCGCGAAGCAACTCCTTGTGCCTACCAAAGGAGGCTCCTTGGGAGGAGATGGTGTTGCGGAGCTGGTTCAAGTCTGCAGGGTCAGTCATGGCCAGTTCGTACTATCACGTTTCAGGTAAGACCCAAATGCAGAATGTGTTGAAGTAACAATGTTTATTACAGCAACAGGGGCAGGCAAACGACAGGTCAAGGCAGGCAGAGTGGTCAGGCAGGCTGACTCAGAGTCTTGACAGGCAAGGGTCAAAATCAGGAGGGTGGGAAAAGCAGGAGCAGAGACAAAACGCTGGTTGACTTGACAAACAAGACGAACTGGCAACAAACAAACAGAGAACAGGTATAAGTACCCAGGAGATAATGGGGCAGATGGGCGACACCTGGAGGGGGTGGAGAAAAGCACAAGGACAGGGGAAACAGATCAGGGTGTGATAATGTCTGAGTGTTGGAGTGTTCCCCTGGCTAAAAAACAACACAATGTTGCCGTCTGGTTTAATTTATGTGAGGAATTTTAAATTATTTACATTTTTATTAATACTTAAGTATATTTTAGCAATTACATTTACTTTTGATACTTAAGTATATTTAAAACCAAATGCTTGTATACTTTTACTCAAGTAGTATTTTACTGGGTGACTTTCACTTTTACTTGAGTCATTTTCTATTAAGGTATCTTTACTTTCACTCAAGTTCGACAATTTGTACTTTTTTCTCACAAGCATCACATATTTAATTATCTGTAAAGTTCTGTCTGTATTCGTGTGAGGCTGTCGGTTGGCCGAGCTGACTGGTTGTTTATGATAACCTCCCCTATTTCCTGTAGTTAAGAAGGTTGTTTGACATTAGACCCTACTCTCAGCCTGCGCCTTGCTTTGTCTATGGGGGCTCTGGTCTAATGTAGTGCACTACATAGGGAATAGGGCTCTGGTCTAATGTAGTGCACTACATAGGGAATAGGGTTCTGGTCTAAAGTAGTGTACTATATAGGGAATAGGGCTCTGGTCTAATGTAGTGCACTATATAGGGAAAAGGGCTCTGGTCTATAGTAGTGCACTATATAGGGAATAGGGCTCTGGTCTAATGTAGGGTACTATATAGGGAATAGGGCTTTGGTCTAAAGTAGTGCACTATATAGGGAATAGGGTGCCACAGGGCTCTGGTCTAATGTTGTGCACTATATAGGGAACAGGGCTCTGGTCTATAGTAGTGCACTATATAGGGAATAGGGTGCCACAGGGCTCTGGTCTATAGTAGTGCACTAAATAGGGAATAGGGTGCCATAGGCTCTGGTCTATAGTAGTGCACTATATAGGGAATAGGGTGCCACAGGGCTCTGGTCTATAGTAGTGCACTATATAGGGAATAGGGTGCCATAGGCTCTGGTCTATAGTAGTGCACTATATAGGGAATAGGGTGCCACAGGGCTCTGGTCTAATGTTGTGCACTATATAGGGAATAGGGCTCTGGTCTAATGTAGGGTACTATATAGGGAATAGGGCTCTGGTTTAAAGTAGTGCACTATATAGGGAATAGGGCTTTGGTCTAATGTTGTGCACTATATAGGGAATAGGGTACCCTTTGGGATGGTTTTTCTCAGGGTTATGTGGTTCCATTACATTGTGTTTCTAGTTCACCTTTTAGCAGCCACATTCTGCAGCAGTAACGTCACTTTTTCCCCCAACACAGTCACACACAGTCACACACACCAATTCAACTCAGACAAATTCTTTTTTTAATATCGTACCTCCATACAGACTATACCGCAGCCAAATCAGTCTGGACGGGTTGAGATGGAGCATATAATTCAGCATATCCCAGTCTGGAATAGGGATTACCACCAGTACACTTCAGAATTCTCCAAAAAAAACTAATTGACAAGACCTGGGAAATTACAACATTTTCCGCCAATGTGACACTAATGCAAAAATCTGCAATATACACAACATGCACAGCAGCAGATTGTCAAAAAATACAAAAGCACACTATCTGTTGTCACATGGAAGCCTTTAGCCTAGCATATTTACTTCACACAAAGTTGTGAATCAACATATAGCACACACCGCTGCAATGTCTGCTTCCAGCTCACACTCTCCAACACCTAGATCCCCTGAACACAGCTCACTCTCTAGATCCCAATCACCTGAATTCTGATCACCTGTTCACATACCTGTATGTCATTATCACAATCTATTTAGTTCAGTTCTTTGCACCCAATCATTGTGAGGTATTGTTTGTTTTGTGACACACTTCTATTCGTAGCTGTCGGTTCCCGTAATCTAAATCCTACAGTGTTTGATAGTTTTCGCTTGCCTCACTAACAACACCTTTTACCTATTCCCTGCCTGTACTTTAGCCTATTGGATTTCCTGTTATCAACCTATTGCCTGATCTCCCAGACGACGTTACTAGCCTTTTCCCTGCCTGTACTGTTGCCTTTTTGGACCCCCTGTGTATGACCTTCTGCCCCTACCTTCTGCCCCTGGACCCAGCTTCTAGCCTCCTCCTGTGTATGACCTTCTGCCTGCCCCTGGACCCTGTTACCTGCCTCCTCCTGTGTATGACCTTCTGCCTGCCCCTGGACCCAGCTACCAGTCTCCTCCTGTGTATGACCTTCTGCCCATACCTTCTGCCCCTGGACCCAGCTTCTAGCCTCCTCCTGTGTATGACCTTCTGCCTGCCCCTGGACCCAGCTACCAGTCTCCTCCTGTGTATGACCTTCTGCCTGCCCCTGGACCCTGCTACCTGCCTCCTCCTGTGGTCCTTCACAAATAACCACCTACTGAGCCCTGTGCTTGAAACCAGCTCTCTGTCTCCCATTGTGTTCATTAGAGCTGGACTCTATCCCGGGCTCTGTCCCGGGCTCTGTCCCGGGCTCTGTCCCGGGCTCTGTCCCGGGCTCTGTCCCAGGCTCTGTCCCGGACTCTGTCCCAGGCTCTGTCCCGGACTCTGTCCCGGGCTCTGTCCCAGGCTCTGTCCCGGGCTCTGTCCCGGGCTCTGTCCCGGGCTGAACCAGATGAGCTAAATCATGAGGTCCGACATGACAGATAATAAGCCCGAACCAGAAAAAAAGGCAGATTTCTATAAAACAGCTGTATGGATTTAAACTAGTGTTGATAACAACGCAGAGGAGGTGGGAGGAGACAAGGAAACCGCCATTGGGACTAGAAAAAGCACAGAGAAACTCCCCTTAGTTATGATCGGCCATCAGACAACCAATGTTCCTTATAGGACTCGTATCACGTAGTGTCCTGCAGTAAAGAACGATGTTTGTACGCCGCTTAGGAAGAACCTTTAAACATCAGTGCTTGTGTGAAAATGTACTTGTCTAATGCAGCTGTATCGACCCTCTGGGAGAATAAACTTGGTTAAGCTTTCATAGTGTCCTTTTTAATCCTTGTCATATGAAGAGAAATCAGAGAAATGATGGATAAAACCCTATCGGTGCTCATCGGCCATTGGACATAAACATTACTCTAAAGCAAAGAAGTGCTTTGAAAGGTTAGTCATGGCTCACATCACAACACCATTATTCCAGAGATCCTAGACCCACTCCAATTTGCATACCGCCCCAAAAGATCCACCGATGATGCAGTCTCTATTGCACTCCAAACTGCCCTTTCCCACCTGGACAAAAGGAACACCCACGTGAGAATGCTATTCATTGACTACAGTTCAGCGTTCAACACCATAGTGGCCTCAAAGCTCATCACTAAGCTAAGAACCCTGGGACTAAACACCTCCCTCTGCAACTGGATCCTGGACTTCCTGACAGGCCGCCCCCAGGTGGCGAGGGTAGGTAATAACATCCGCCACGCTGATCCTCAACAAAGGGGCCCCTCAGGGGTGCGTGCTCAGTACCTTCCTGTTCACTCATGACTGCATGGCCAGGCACGACTCCAGCACCATCATTTAAGTTTGCAGTTGACACAACAGTGATTGGCCTGATCACCGACAACGACGGTCAGAGACCTGGCCGTGTGGTGCCAGGACAACAACCTCTCCCTCAACGTGATCAAGACAAAGGAGATGATTGTGGACTACAGGAAAAGGAGGACCGAGCATGTCCACATTCTCATCGACGGGGCTGTAGTGGAGCAGGTTGAGAGCTTAAAGTTCCTTGGCGTCCACATCACCAACAAACAAGCACACTAAGACAGTTGTGAGAAGGGCACGACAAAACCTATTCCCCCTCAGAACACTGACAAGATTTGTCATGGGTCCTCAGGTACTCAAAAGGTTTTACAGTTGCACCCTCAAGAGCATCCGAACCCGCCCCCCTCGACTGCAAGGCACTACAGAGGAAGTACAGAGGAAGTACGTACGGCTAGGTACATCACCGGGGACAACCTTCCTACCAACCAGGACCTCTATACCAGGCGGTGTCAGAGAAAGGACCGAAAATTTGTCAAAGACTCCAGCCACCCTAGTCATAGATTGTTCTCTCTGCTACCGCACTGCAAGCGGTACCGGAGCACCAAGTCTAGGACCAAGAGGTTTCTGAACAGCCCCTTCCCCAAGCCATAAGACTTCTGAACATCTAATCAATTGGCAACCCAGACTATTTGCCTTGCCCCCTCTCCTCTCGTTTACGCTGCTGCTACTCTCTTTTAATTATCTATGCATAGTCACTTTAATAACTCTACCTATCAGTACCTCAACTAACCGGTGCCCAAGCACATTGACTCTGTACCGGTACCCCCCTGTATATAGCCTCACTATTGTTACTTTACTGTTGCCTTGGTTTCTTTTATTTCTTTATCATATATTTTATTTTGTTAATTTTATTAATTACACATATATATATATATATATATATATATATATATATATATATATATTATTTATTTTTTAATTGAAAATGCATTGTTGGTTAAGGGCTTGTAAGTAATTTCACTGTAAGGTCGTATTCTTCAGCGCATGTGACAAATAATGATTTGATTTGAATTACTCCATACTTACACACTAACACTAGAATAGAGAGAATTACTCCATACTTGCACATTAACACTAGAATAGAGAGAATTACTCCATACTTACACACTAACACTAGAATAGAGAGAATTACTCCATACTTGCACACTAACACTTCTAACACTTCCTGGCTGGGGTATCCTGGAATGACATTGACCTCATCCCGTCAGTAAATGATGCCTGGTAATTCTTTAAAAGTGCCTTCCTCGCCATCTTAATTAAGCATGCCCCATTCAAAACAATGTAGAACTAGGAATACACATAGTCCTTGGTTCACTCCAGACCTGACTGCCCTTGACCAGCAGAAAAACATCCTGTGGCGTTCTGCATTAGCATCGAATAGCCCCCGTGATGTGCAACTTTTCAAGGAAGTTAGGAAACAAATATACACAGGCTGTTAGGAAAGCTAAGAATAGCTTTATCAAACAGAAATTTGCATCCTGTAGTACAAACTAAGAAAAGTTCTGGGACACTATAAAGTCCATGGAGAATAAGAGCACCTCCTCCCAGCTGCTCACTGCTCTGAGGCTAGGAAACAGTGTTCCCACTGATAAATCCACTATAATTGAGAATTTCAATAGGCATTCTCTACGGTTGGCCATGCTTTTCACCTGGCTACCCCTACCCCGGTCAACTGCCCGGCACCCTCCACAGCAACCCGTCAAAGCCCCCACCATTTCTCCTTCACCCAATTCCAGATAGCTGATGTTCTGAAAGAGCTGCAAAATATGGACCGGGCTAGACAATCTGGACCCTCTCTTTCTAAAATTATCTGCCGAAATTGTTGCAATTACTATTACTAGCCTGTTCAACCTCTTTCTCGCATCGTCTGAAATTCCCAAAGATTGGAAAGCTGCCGCGGTCATCCACTTCTTCAAAGGGGGGTGACACTCTAGACCCAAACTGCTACAGACCTATATCTATCCTGCCCTGTCTTTCTAAGGTCTCCGAAAGCCAAGTTAACAAACAGATCACAGACCATTTCGAAGCCCACCATACCTTCTCCGCTATGTAATCTGGTTTCCGAGCTGGTGCACCTCAGCCACGCTCAAGGTCCCAAACGACATCATAACTGCCATCGATAAGAGGCATTACTTTATTCTTCGTATTCATCGACCTGGCCAAGGCTTTTGACTCTGTCAATCACCATATTCTTATTGGCAGACTAGACAGCCTTGGTTTCTCAAATGACTGCCTCGCCTGGTTCACCAACTACTTCTCAGAGAGTTCAGTGTGTCAAATTGGAGGGCCAGTTGTCCGGACCTCTGGCAGTCCCTATAGGGGTTCCATAGGGTTCAATTCTTGGGTTGACTCTCTTCTCTGTATACATCAATGATGTCACTCTTGCTGCTGGTGATGTCACTCTTGCTGCTGGTGATTCACCTCTACACAGACGACACCATTCTGTATACTTCTGGCCCCTCTTTGGACACTGTGTTAACTAACCTCCAGACGAGCTTCAATGCCATATAACTCTCCTTCTATCGCCTCCAACTGCTCTTAAATGCAAGTAAAACTAAATGCATGCTATTCAATCGATCACTGCCCTCACCTGCTCGCCCGTCCAGCATCACTACTCTGGACAGTTCTGACTTAGAATACGTGGACAACTACAAATACCTAGGTGTCTGGTTAAACTGTAAACTCTCCTTCCAGACTCACATTAAGCATCTCCAATCCAAAATTAAATCTAGAATCGGCTTCCTATATCGCAACAAAGCATCCTTCACTCATGCTGCCAAACATACCCTCTTAAAACTGACCATCCTACCGATCCTCGACGTCGGTGATGTCATCTATAAAATAGCCTCCAACACTTTACTCAACAAACTGGATGCAGTCCATCACAGTGCCATCCGTTTTGTCATCAAAGCCCCATACACTACCCACCATTGCGACCTGTGTGCTCTCGTTGGTTGGCCCTCGCTATATACTCATCGCCAAACCCACTGGCTCCAGGTCATCTATAAGTCTTTGCTAGGTTAAGCCCCGCCTTATCTCAGCCCACTGGTCACCATAGCAGCACCCACCTGTAGCATGCACTCCAGCAGGTATATCTCACTGGTCACCCCCAAAACCCCCTTCACTAGCTTTAAGCACCAGCTGTCAGAGCAGCTCGCAGATCACTGCACCTGTACATAGCCCATCTGTAAACAGCCCATCTATCTACCTCATACCCATACTGTATTTATTTATCTTGCTCCTTTGCACCCCAGTATCTCTACTTGCACATTCATCTTCTGCACATCTACCATTCCAGTGTTTAATTGATATATTGTAATTACTTCGCCAGCATGGCCTATTTATTGCCTTAACTCCCTTATCTTACCTCATTTGCACTCACTGTATATAGACTTTTTGTTTTATTTTTTCTGTATTATTGATTGTATGTTTTGTTTATTCCGTGTGTCACTCTGTGTTGTTGTATGTGTCGAATTGCTATGCTTTATCTTGGCCAGGTTGCAAATGAGAACTTGTTAAGTAAAGGTGAAATAAAAAATAATTAAAAAACACTAGAATAGAGAGAATTACTCTATACTTACATACTAACACTAGAAAAGATGTAATGGTACATCCTTCACTTGCTTTTGTCTGGCGCCAATGTTGAAAGCCTTAAGAGACAGGGCTCTGGTCAAAAGTAGTGCACTATACAGGGAATGAGTAAGCATCTAGAAGAAACCTATAGAGTCAGAAACGGAATGGTGTTTCCATTCCCCAGGAGGCAGGAGTGATCCTATAATGCCACCCTACTTCCTGTCTAGACGTGTGTAATTTCCTGCTTCAGAGGGCAAACTTGTTTTAAATTCAGAAAGAGAGAGAGAGAGCGAGAGAGAGAGAGAGAGAGAGAGAGAGAGAGGGAGTGAAGGAGAGACAGAGAGAGTGAAAGTAGAGAGAGACAGAGAGAGAGAGAGAGAGTGAAGGAGAGACAGAGAGAGAGAGTGAAGGAGAGACAGAGAGAGTGAAAGTAGAGAGAGACAGAGAGAGAGAGTGAAGGAGAGACAGAGAGAGTGAAAGTAGAGAGAGACAGAGAGAGAGAGAGAGAGTGAAGGAGAGACAGAGAGAGAGAGTGAAGGAGAGACAGAGAGAGTGAAAGTAGAGAGAGACAGAGAGAGAGAGTGAAGGAGAGACAGAGAGAGTGAAAGTAGAGAGAGACAGAGAGAGAGAGAGAGAGAGTGAAGGAGAGAGAGGAAGAGAAAAATAAAGAAAAGTTAGGTTGATTCAGGTAGTCATGGACAACAATGGTAGCTTTTAACTGTGGTTCAGTTGGTCAGTTGGAAAGTGCCCTGGTTAGTTGGTCAGTTGGAAGGTGCCCTGGTTAATTGGTGAGTTGGTCAGTTGGTATAGTTGGACCGTGTCCTGGTTAGTTGGTCAGTAGGTCAGTTGGAAGGTGCCCTGGTTAGTTAGTCAGTGGGTCAGTTGGAAGGTGCCCTGGTTAGTTGGTCAGTTGGAAGGTGTCCTGGTTAGTTGGTCAGTTGGAAGGTGCCCTAGTTAGTTGGTCAGTTGGAAGGTGCCCTGGCTAGTTGGTCAGTTGGTCAGTTGGAAGGTGTCCTGGTTAGTTGGTCAGATGGTCAGTTGGAAGGTGTCCTGGTTAGTTAGTCAGTTGGAAGGTGCCCTGGTTAGTTGGTCAGTTGGAAGGTGCCCTGGTTAGTTGGTCAGTTGGAAGGTGCCCTGGTTAGTTGGTCAGTTGGTCAGTTGGAAGGTGCCCTGGTTAGTTGGTCAGTTGGAAGGTGTCCTGGTTAGTTGGTCAGTTGGAAGGTGTCCTGGTTAGTCGGTCAGTTGGAAGGTGCCCTGGTTAGTTGGTCTGTTGGAAGGTGCCCTGGTTAGTTGGTCAGTGGGTCAGTTGGAAGGTGCCCTGGTTAGTTGGTCAGTTGGAAGGTGCGCTGGTTAGTTGGTCAGTTGAAAGGTGCCCTGGTTAGTTGGTCAGTTGGTCAGTTGGAAGGTGCCCTGGTTAGTTGGTCAGTTGGAAGGTGTCCTGGTTAGTTGGTCAGTTGGAAGGTGTCCTGGTTAGTCGGTCAGTTGGAAGGTGCCCTGGTTAGTTGGTCTGTTGGAAGGTGCCCTGGTTAGTTGGTCAGTGGGTCAGTTGGAAGGTGCCCTGGTTAGTTGGTCAGTTGCAAGGTGTCCTGGTTAGTTGGTCAGTTGGAAGGTGTCCTGGTTAGTTGGTCAGTTGGAAGGTGCCCTGGTTAGTTGGTCAGTTGGAAGGTGCCCTGGTTAGTTGGTCAGTTGGTCAGTTGGAAGGTGTCCTGGTTAGTTGGTCAGATGGTCAGTTGGAAGGTGTCCTGGTTAGTTGGTCAGATGGTCAGTTGTAAGGTGTCCTGGTTAGTTGGTCAGTTGGAAGGTGCCCTGGTTAGTTGGTCAGTTGGAAGGTGCCCTGGTCAGTTGGTCAGTTGGAAGGTGTCCTGGTTTGTTGGTCAGTTGGAAGGTGCCCTGGTTAGTTGGTCAGTTGGTCAGTTGGAAGGTGCCCTGGTAAGTTGGTCACTTGGAAAGTGCCCTAGTTAGTTGGTCAGTTGGAAGGTGCCCTGGTTAATTGGTGAGTTGGTCAGTTGGTATAGTTGTAAGGTGTCCTGGTTAGTTGGTCAGTTGGAAGGTGTCCTGGTTAGTTGGTCAGTTGGAAGGTGTCCTGGTTAGTTGGTCGGTTGGAAGGTGTCCTGGTTAGTTGGTCAGTTGGAAGGAGCCCTGGTTAGTTGGTCAGTTGGAAGGTGCCCTGGTTAGTTGGTCAGTTGGTCAGTTGGAAGGTGCCCTGGTAAGTTGGTCAGTTGGAAGGTGCCCTGGTTAATTGGCCAGTTGGAAGGTGCTTTCCACCTGACCGTGCTGCTGCTCCAGTTTAAACTGTTCTGCCTTATTATTATTCGACCATGCTGGTCATTTATGAACATTTGAACATCTTGGCCATGTTCTGTTATAATCTCCACCCGGCACAGCCAGAAGAGGACTGGCCATCCCACATATGCTCTCTCTAATTCTCTCTCTTTCTCTCTCTCGGAGGACCTGAGCCCTAGGACCATGCCCCAGGAATACCTGACATGATGACTCCTTGCTGTCCCCAGTGCACCTGACTGTGCTGCTGCTCCAGTTTCAACTGTTCTGCCTTATTATTATTATTCGACCATGCTGGTCATTTATGAACATTTGAACATCTTGGCCATGTTCTGTTATAATCTCCACCCGGCACAGCCAGAAGAGGACTGGCCACCCCTGGTTCCTCTCTAGGTTTCTTCCTAGGTTTTGGCCTTTCTAGGTAGTTTTTCCTAGCCACCGTGCTTCTACACCTGCATTGCTTGCTGTTTGGGGTTTTAGGCTGGGTTTCTGTACAGCACTTAGAGATATCAGCTGATGTACGAAGGGCTATATAAATACATTTGATTTGATTTGATTTGATTTGATTTATAGTTGGACCGTGTCCTGGTTAGTTGGTCTGTTGGAAGGTGTCCTGGTTAGTTTGTCAGTTGGTACAGTTGGACGGTTCCCTGGTTAGTTGGTCAGTTGCAAGGGGCCCTGGTCAGTTTGTGAGTTTGTTAGTTGGAAGGTGTCCTGGTTAGTTGGTGAGTTGGTTAGTTGGAAGGTGTCCTGGTTAGTTGGTGAGTTGGTCAGTTGGAAGGTGCCCTGGGTATTTGGTGAGTTGGTTAGTTGGAAGGTGCCCTGGGTATTTGGTTAGTTGGTCAGTTGGAAGATGTCCTGGTTAGTTGGGCTGTTGGTTCAGTTGGAAGGTGCCCTGGGTATTAGGTTAGTCGTTTAGTTGGAAGGTGCCCTGTGTATTTGGTTAGTTGGTCAGTTGGAAGGGGCCCTGGTTAGTTAGTCAGTTTGTATTGTTGGACAGTGTCCTGGTTAGTTGGTCAGTTGGAAGGTGAACTGGTTAGTTTGTGAGTTGGAAGGTGCCCTGGTTAGTTGGTATTGTTGGACCGTGCCCTGGTTAGTTGGTCAGTTGGAAGGTGCCCTGGTTAGTTGATCAGTTGGGAGGTGCCCTGGTTAGTTGTTCAGTTGGAAGGTGCCCTGGTTAGTTGATCAGTTGGAAGGTGCCCTGGTTAGTTGATCAGTTAGAAGGTGCCCTGGTTAGTTGGCCAGTTGGTCAGTTGGAAGGTGCCCTGGTCAGTTGGTCAGTTGGAAGGTGCCCTGGTTAATTGGCCAGTTGGAAGGTGCTTTGGTTAGTTGGCCAGTTGGAAGGTGCCCTGGGTAGTTGGTCAGTTGCAAGGGGCCCTGGTCAGTTTGTGAGTTGGTTAGTTGGGAAGGTGTCCTGGTTAGTTGGTTAGTTGGTTAGTTGGAAGGTGTCCTGGTTAGTTGGTGAGTTGGTTAGTTGGAAGGTGTCCTGGTTAGTTGGTAAGTTGGTTAGTTTGAAGGTGCCCTGGTTAGTTGGTCAGTTGGTACAGTTGAAGGTGCCCTGGTTAGTTGGTCAGTTGATCAATTGGAAGGTGTCCTGGATAGTTGGTGAGTTGGTTAGTTGGAAGGTGCCCTGGTTTGTTGGTCAGTTGGAAGGTGCCCTGGTTAGTTGGTCAGTTGGAAGTTGTCCTGGTTAGTTGGTCACTTGGTCAGTAAGAAGGTGTCCTGGTTAGTTGGTTATTTTGAAGGTGCCCTGGTTTGTTGGTCAGTTGGAAGGTGCCCTGGTTAGTTGGTCAGTTGGTATAGTTGGACCGTGTCCTGGTTAGTTGGTGAGTTGGTCAGTTGGAAGGTGTCCTGGTTAGTTGGTCACTTGGTCAGTAAGAAGGTGTCCTGGTTAGTTGGTTATTTTGAAGGTGTCCTGGTTAGTTTGACAGTTGGTGAGTTGGAAGGTGTCTTGTGTGGTTGTTCAGTTGGTCAATTGGAAGGTGTCCTGGTTAGTTTGGCAGTTGGTGAGTTGGAAGGTGTCCTTGGCAGTTGGTGCAATTAGAAGGTGTCCTGGTTAGTTTTGCAGGTAGTCAGTTGGTACTTGAAGGTGTCCTAGTTTGCAGGTTATGTTAAACTAGAAGTTGCCGTTCCCGGACAAGTTTCTCCTCTCTGACTCTGTCAGTATTTGGAATGGCTGGACTGGTCTAGGTCCTTTATATGACTCTGGCATCATTTGGTATGGCTGAGCTAGTCTGGGTGTCTTCTCTAGCATCGTTTGGAATGGCTGGACTGGCTATCCTCCCTGGCTCTGGCATAATTTGGTATGGCCTTGCTAAGCCCCTTCCCTGTAAGATAGAAAGTGGAGCGGGGGGCTGAGAGAGAACAGAGTAGGGTAACTGATAGTGGTGATGCAGTAGGGATCAGTCCTCTGATCCCTGACCTTTGACCCGTTGGGACCCAGTGGGACAACAATAGAGGTAGAATGAGGTCTCCGGATGTTCTTCAAATTGGGTTGCCTATGATTTGTAAATGGCTTTTAAGCATTATCACTGCCATCTAGTGGCCACACAAGATTTTGATTCAGGACTCCAGGCACTACAGGTGGTGCTGAACAACCAATTTCAACCAAAATAATGAGTAAATTGACCACTTTAAAATGGAGATTGCTGTCACAGAGGCCATTAGGGCACAGAAAATAGACAACACATGAACTACTCCACTGGTTGGGCATATGTCTTATTTTAATGCTGCTGCTGTTGTGCTACTCACAGGGAAAGCTCTAACAGGGAATGTGTGTGTGTGTGTGTGTGTGTGTGTGTGTGTGTGTGTGTGTGTGTGTGTGTGTGTGTGTGTGTGTGTGTGTGTGTGTGACCTCTGATGTCCTAGAAGGGGCACCCTGAGAACAGAGGGAAATGAGAAGGAAGATGGCTGCCTGTTGCTCAGCAACCAGCTCCTCATGTAACTGTACTAAAACAACAAGATTATAACTGTAAGATATTCATCTACCCTCTGCCATGGTAACGTTGATCTGGATCTATCCACTTACTAAAATTAGACATAAACCAATGAATAACACTCCTACAAACATGTACGCTTCATTGGATAGATAGAATCCAGACCTGTGACTGTGATAAGTATCTGTGACTTTTCAAGTTGTTGTAAACTGAAAAAACAACAATAGTATAGTTTGTATACTGCACTTTAAGATTTTGACTGTGCTTTTATTTAGAATGTGTTCCAGATGGAACCAGATTGTCTGGACTGATTTACTGACTTCATACCAGCGATTAAGTAGCGGCACAAGAAGAGCTACAGCATGTTGGGGTGGAAATTGGTCATGATATGGACCTAAGATGGTCTCTGTGTCTGATAATCCTTCTCTGTCTGCGAAGCCACTCCACACGGCTCCAACAGGCTTCAGTTTCTAGCGTCACATCTGTGTTAAAATTATCAAAGGCCATGGTTCACCACGTCTCATATTTTCCATGACTGCATTCTTCATGTCAGGGGGGGTTGCTTTTTTTCTGCTCCCATAACCTCGCGCTCTCTCTCGCTCTCTCTCTCTCTCTCTCGCTCTCTCGCTCTCTCTCTCGCTCTCTCTCGCTCTCCCTCTCGCTCTCTCTCTCGCCCTCTCTCTCGCTCTCTCTCGCTCTCTCACACAAATTAGAGCTGCAAATTAAAGCTGCAAGCAGCCATGCCGGGGTTCAAGCTGTGGGCCCGCTGTGCCACCATCAGGACAAACTGAACCCATCACTCTAGGATGAGCTACCTCAGTACTGTTTACCCCGCTTGGCAAACATCAGAACTCAACATCCAACAAGGCATGCAATATTATGCTTTTGAGGTATTTTGGACCATTTTCAATGACATTGACTACTTTAAATGTCTTATTGTCCAGGACCACTGGACCGATTGGCACCACATTTGGTACGTAGCATCTACCATTTCCCAAACAATATCGCGATCATTCAGTACCAGTCAAAGGTTTGGACACACCAACTCATTCCAGGGGTTTTCTTTATTTTTAATATTTTCTTCATCGTAGAATAATAGTGAAGACATTAAAACTATGAAATACCACTTACTTGAACACTGTAAATAAATATCAACACTTACGCACCCGCACCTTCTGTTTCCTGCTGAATATCTGACCGCATCTCTATACTACCGATTTTACATGGTTTGTTTGTTTTTATTTACGACACATTTGTAATGTGTTCTTTTTGTCAAAGTGCCATCTTGAGAGTCTAAGATCTCCAATTAGCTGCTCAGTGTAGTTACCATTGGTTTCCACTAGATGGCACCCTGGGTTAGATGAAGTCATCACTCTAGCAACCGGGCCGGTTGTGTGCGTTCAAAGCAGTTTTATCTTCCAAGCTAGTTTTTCTGGCTACACTTGAAACTGTTTTTATAGTTGACTAGGCAAACTTATAATATTTTTAGAAACCTTGTCTTAGAATTATAAGACACCAAATGTATTTGAATGTGATTAATAATTTCAGTAGGTCAGATTGTTTAGTTTTTAACAGAAGGCGTTATTACATATGGAGCTAACATTATGTCTTGAAAAATAATGACCGCAGATAACTGGAACACTCTGTGCTTCTACATCTGCATTGCTTGCTGTTTGGGATTTTAGGCTGGGTTTCTGTATAGCACTTTGTGACATTAGCTGATGTAAAAAGGGCTTCATAAATACATTTGATTGATGTATATCCATTTTATTTTGTAGTAGAGGCTAGATCCAGTTAACTGGTTTTATTAACGCTCAAACCCTATGTAGATACCATTTGATTCTGGGCCTAATAGAAGAGACCACACAAGCAGGGATGACGCGTCGTACACCTCTTCCAAGTCTCCCTTGTGCCTTTCGGGTGAACTGTTGATAAGCAGCTCTGCAAAGACAATACATCCAATAGTTTGATAGCCAAACATTGAATGTGGACTTTAATCCACCATCGAAACAAAATCTCAATGTATTTATGAAGTTAAATGTTGCAGGTTGCGATTCAAACCCCTGACGTTTAATCAAAATGTAAGACCGTTACCATCACACCAAACTGTGGTAGTGGTTGAAGTTACCATCACGCCAAACTGCGGTAGTGGTTGAAGTTACCATCACACCAAACTGAGGTAGTGGTTGAAGTTACCATCACACCAAACTGAGGAGGTGGTTAAAGTTACCATCACACCAAACTGCGGTAGTGGTTGAAGTTATCATCACACCAAACTGAGGTAGTGGTTGAAGTTACCATCACACCAAACTGTGGTAGTGGTTGAAGTTACCATCACACCAAACTGAGGTAGTGGTTGAAGTTACCATCACACCAAACTGCGGAGGTGGTTGAAGTTACCATCACACCAAACTGCGGAGGTGGTTGAAGTTATCATCACACCAAACTGAGGTAGTGGTTGAAGTTACCATCACACCAAACTGCGGAGGTGGTTGAAGTTACCATCACACCAAACTGTGGTAGTGGTTGAAGTTACCATCACACCAAACTGCGATAGTGGTTGAAGTTACCATCACGCCAAACTGTGGTAGTGGTTGAAGTTACCATCACGCCAAACTGTGGTAGTGGTTGAAGTTACCATCACACCAAACTGCGGAGGTGGTTGAAGTTATCATCACACCAAACTGTGGTAGTGGTTGAAGTTACCATCACACCAAACTGCGGAGGTGGTTGAAGTTACCATCACACCAAACTGCGGAGGTGGTTGAAGTTACCATCACACCAAACTGCGGAGGTGGTTAAAGTTACCATCACGCCAAACTGCGGTAGTGGTTGAAGTTACCATCACGCCAAACTGCGGTTGTGGTTGAAGTTACCATCACACCAAACTGTGGTAGTGGTTGAAGTTACCATCACACCAAACTGCGGAGGTGGTTGAAGTTACCATCACGCCAAACTGCGGAGGTGGTTGAAGTTACCATCACACCAAACTGCGGAGGTGGTTGAAGTTACCACCACGCCAAACTGCGGAGGTGGTTGAAGTTACCATCACACCAAACTGCGGTAGTGGTGGAAGTTACCATCACACCAAACTGTGGTAGTGGTTGAAGTTACCATCACACCAAACTGCGGTAGTGGTTGAAGTTACCATCACGCCAAACTGCGGAGGTGGTTGAAGTTACCATCACACCAAACTGCGGAGGTGGTTGAAGTTACCATCACGCCAAACTGAGGTAGTGGTTGAAGTTACCATCACGCCAAACTGCGGAGGTGGTTGAAGTTACCATCACACCAAACTGCGGAGGTGGTTGAAGTTACCATCACGCCAAACTGAGGTAGTGGTTGAAGTTACCATCACACCAAACTGCGGAGGTGGTTGAAGTTATCATCACACCAAACTGAGGTAGTGGTTGAAGTTACCATCACACCAAACTGTGGTAGTGGTTGAAGTTACCATCACACCAAACTGCGGTAGTGGTTGAAGTTACCATCACGCCAAACTGTGGTAGTGGTTGAAGTTACCATCACGCCAAACTGTGGTAGTGGTTGAAGTTATCATCACACCAAACTGTGGTAGTGGTTGAAGTTACCATCACACCAAACTGCGGAGGTGGTTGAAGTTACCATCACACCAAACTGCGGAGGTGGTTGAAGTTACCATCACACCAAACTGCGGTAGTGGTTGAAGTTACCATCACACCAAACTGCGGAGGTGGTTGAAGTTACCATCACACCAAACTGCGGAGGTGGTTGAAGTTACCATCACACCAAACTGTGGTGGTGGTTGAAGTTACCATCACACCAAACTGCGGTAGTGGTTGAAGTTACCATCACACCAAACTGCGGTAGTGGTTGAAGTTACCATCACACCAAACTGCGGAGGTGGTTGAAGTTACCATCACGCCAAACTGTGGTAATGGTTGAAGTTACCATCACGCCAAACTGCGGTAGTGGTTGAAGTTACCATCACGCCAAACTGCGGTTGTGGTTGAAGTTACCATCACCCCAAACTGTGGTAGTGGTTGAAGTTACCATCACGCCAAACTGCGGTAGTGGTTGAAGTTACCATCACACCAAACTGTGGTAGTGGTGTCACTACTACGCGGACCCTCTGCCGGCTGATGTGTTACAGGCCATCTACTGTATGTTGCTGTTCCTGCCATGAGAACAAACTTTTCGACCTGATCGGCTGAAGCATGAAATGTTTCTGGAAGTTTACTAGCTCCCTAACTATTTCCTCCCCTGGCGTTCTAAAGCGTTCTAAAGCATTCTAAAGCTTAGTGATTCCCATTTAAACCTCTTCTTCTCCAGAACTGCTCAATCTATGATCGGCTATGATGATGAACTATTGCCACCAAATTTGGTATTCAGCTTCTATGGATGATCATCTTCAAATGCAATATTTTCCTTCACTCTTGCTCAAACAATACGTCCGCAATAAGCCAATAAGCTTGCATTACATTTTTTCCTGGCAGCTTCATTAAATAGTACCCGCAAAACACCAGTCTCAATGTCAACAGTGAAGAGACGACTCTGGGATGCTGGCCTTCTAGGCAGAGTTCCTCTGTCTAGTGTCAGTGTTCTGTTGCCCATCTTAATCTTTTATTTTTATTGGCCAATCTGAGGTATGGCTTTTTATTTGCAACTCTGCCTAGAAGGCCAGCCTCCCGGAGTCACCTCTTCACTGTTGACGTTGAGACTGGTGTTTTGCGGGTACTGTTTAATGAAGCTGCCAGTTGAGAACTTGTGAGGCGTCTGTTTCTCAAACTAGAAGGAAGTATTACACTGAAGGGAGTAGTACACAGCATTGTACGAGATCTTCAATTTCTTAGACATTTCTTGCATGGAATAGCCTTCATTTCTCAGAACAAGAATAGACCGACAAGTTTCAGAACAAAGTGCTTTGTTTCTGGCCATTTTTAGCCTGTAATTGAACCCACAAATGCTGACGCTCCATATTTTTTTTCACCTTTATTTAACCAGGTAGGCTAGTTGAGAAAGTTATCATTTACAACTGCAACCTGGCCAAGATAAAGCAAAGCGGTGCGCCACAAACAACAACACAGAGTTACACATAACAAACGTACAGTCAATAACACAATAGAAAAATCAATATACAGTGTGTGCAAATAAGGTAAGTTAAGGGAGGTAAGGCAATAAATAGGCCATGGTGGCGAAATAATTACAATTTAGCAATGAAACACGGGAGTGAGAGATGTGCAGAAGATGAATGTGCAAGTAGAGATACTGGCGTGCAAAGGAGCAAAAAATAAATACAAGTATGGGGATGAGGTAGTTGGATGGGCTGTTTACAGATGGGCTATGTACAGGTGCAATGACCTGTGAGCTGCTCTGCCAGCTAGTGCTTATAGTTAGAGAGGGAGATATGAGTCTCCAGTTTCAAAGATTTTTGCAATTCGTTCCAGTCATTGGCAGCAGAGAACTGTAAGGAAAGGCGGCCAAAGGAGGAATTGGCTTTGGGGGTGACCAAAGATATACCAAGATATACCTGCTGGAGCGCGTGCTACGGTTGGGTTCTGCTATGGTGACCAGTGAGCTGAGATAAGGTGGGGATTTAACTAGCAAAGACTTATAGATGACCTGGAGCCAGTGGGTTTTGCGACGAATATGAACGAGAGCGTACAGGTCACAGTGGTGGGTAGTATATGGGGCTTTGGTGACAAAACAGATGGCACTGTGATAGACTGCATCCAATTTACTGAGTAGAGTGTTGGTTGCTATTTTGTAAATGACATCGCCAAAGTCAAGGATCGGTAGGATAGTCAGTTTTACGAGGGTATGTTTAGCAGCGTGAGTGAAGGATGCTTTGAAGTGAAATAGGAAGCCGATTCTGGATTTAATATTTTATTGGAGATGCTTAACGTGAGTCTGGAAGGAGAGTTTACAATCTAACCAGACACCTAGGTATTTGTAGTTGTCCACAAGTTCTAAGTCAGAACCGTTGTTACGGATACAGTTATCCTGTGTGTGTATCCTGTGTGTGTGTGTGTTTCTTTTCTCTAATTCTCCCCTCACAGGTGAAAATCATTACTCCCCAATCAGTCAACAATCAACCCATCAATCAGAAGACACACCTCCTCCTGTTTCCTACCCTATCACAGTTCCTTCCCCATGGTTTAAAAACCCCATCATTTGTTTGTTCAAGGAAGCTCAATCTCTTTGTAATGCCATGTTGGTAGATCTCTGTTTTTCATAGATTTCAAGAGCTCAATCTTTTTGTAATGCCATGTTGGTAGATCTCTGTTCTATATAGATTTCAGTAGCTCAATCTTTGTAAATGCCATGTTTGTAGATCTCTGTTCTTCGCTCGCTCTCTGTGTATTAATTAACCTCTCTTTTGTTTGAGCACCTCCATAGCACTTTGTCATCACCTGTGAGTATTGTTTTGGTTATGGTGTTTGTTTGTTTGCTGGTGGGAAAAGGGGAAACCAAGACAAGTCGCCCATGGGCATACACTACCCGTAGGTAAACTTTGTTAAAAACACTAGTTAGAACTGGGTGGACCACCCACTGTATTTTTGGTTAGTTAGTTAGCTGTTGTTGAAATAGGCTAGTCTAGCTTAGGGGTGTTTTTGCATATTTGTTTCTTTCCTTGGGTCCAGCTCAGCCCCTTTTCCTGCTCCCCCCCCCCCCCATTACCGTGTGTTTATAATAAACCCTGAGTTTGACGGTATTATTTCGGTTGTCGTGGTTATTTCGTTCACTTTTACTTTGTCACTATTATAATTTACATGAGTTATGTTACGGGTCTCACTACCATCCCCCCTAGACTGTCGGGCCAAAAGAGATTCGTAACATAAGTGGGGGCTCATCCGGGATATGTCTTTACTGACACCCATGCCGCTCATGTAGATTGTTGTAGTGGTATAGTTCAGTGTTGAACGTTATAGCTGAAGTAGCATTAGTGTTTGCTATTTTCGTTGGCTCTTGTGAAGTAGTGAAAGATGGCTACTTTTGATTTGAAATCCTTTTTGGATAATCCTTCGTGGGAGGTTTTTGATAAATGTCGTAGAGTTGATTTAATGACCTTGGCTGACCATTACTCAATATCGATTCCGCAGAGTGTAGTTAAGGCGGAGGTTAAACAGCTAGTGTTAAATGTATTGTTGGAAGAGCAGGTGCTTGTGTTACCGCTGCCTGAGCATACTACCACTGTAGGGGATGTTACTGCTCCTGTAAGCCCATTGGTGTCTGATAATGAGGGCGAGGCTAAAACACCAGCCACATTGTCCCATTTTGAACCACTCTCCCCACTGTCAAACGGTGATGCCCGGAGGGATGTCCGTTTAGCACAGTTCCAACTAGAGGTGGAAGAGAGAGCCCAAATTAGGCGAGAAACTCTCCAGTTGGAGATGTGTAAAATTGAGGCAGAAAGAGAACAACGGCAGATGATGTGTAAAATGGAGGCAGAAAAAGAACGAGAACAGAGGCAGATGATGTTTAAAATGCGCCAGATGGAACTGGAGGCAGAGACAGCGAGGCTAGCCTTCGTTCCTACTGTGCCTGTTAGTGAGTCGTCCTCACCTGCTGTGTCCTCAAACACGTTTGACATTAGTAGGCAGATTGCCTTAGTACCTTTGTTCAGAGAGTCGGAGGTTGACTCCTATTTTTGTGTATTTGAGCGTATAGCCGTAGCATTGAAGTGGCCTGAAGAGGTATGGTGTCTATTACTTCAGTGTAAATTAACTGGTAAAGCCCAAGAGGTTTTGTCAGCGCTACCTCTGGAGGACAGTTTGAATTATGAAGTGGTCAAAGCTACTGTTCTTCGTGCCTATGAGCTTGTGCCTGAGGCATACCGACAGAGATTTAGGTCTCATAGAAAGTCTTCTAGTAAGACTTATGTGGAATTTGCTAGAGACAAGGGAAATCTGTTTGATAAATGGCATGCTGCTAGTAAGGTAACTGATTTCAACTCTCTCCGGGAGTTAATCTTGTTGGAAGAGTTTAAAAATTACTTACCCGAATGCATTGTAGTTTATCTAAACGAACAGAAAGTATCCTCCCTGGCAGAAGCGTCTGTGTTGGCAGACGAGTTTGTGTTGACGCACAAGAGTGTGTTTTCGGCTCAAACTGAGAGTAGAACCACTGAGTTTCCTACCTTTAGCCCTAGTCGGCCCGCAGTAGTATATCAAGCACGCCAGAAGAATGAGCGTCCCTGTTTCTATTGTCATAAAGTGGGACATATGATTAATGATTGCTTCCTGCTTAAACGCAAACAAGGGATGCCTCTTCGTGCCAAGCCGCCAACAGGTGTTGGTCTAATTCGTACGGTTGTGAGGTCTGCAACAAAACAGGTGCCTCAGAGTAACTGTAGTTTGAAAGACCCAGTCCCCGACCGCAGTTATGAACCATTCATTTTCGAGGGGTTTGTGTCCCTAGAGAATGACGAAGCGTCTCAGCGTCCGGTTAAAATCCTTAGAGATACTGGTGCGGCGCAGTCGTTTATATTGTCTGATGTGTTGCCCTTATCTGACGATACATACTGTGGTTCCAGTGTGTTAGTGCAGGGTATTGAAATGGGTTTTGTCCCAGTGCCGTTGCACTTTGTGAAAGTACACTCTGAGTTAATCAGTGGAATATTCAGAGTGGGGGTACGTCCTAAGTTGCCAGTGAAAGGTGTGACCTTTATAATGGGTAACGATATTGCCGGAGGAAAGGTAGTACCCGTATTGGAAGTATTGGATAAAAGTGACCACTCACTCTCGAATGAGTTGGCACAGAGTTATCCACATGTGTTCCCCGCTTGTGCTGTCACTCGTGCTCAGGCACTACAAGAGGGTGACGTGATAGATTTGTCGAACACTGTTCTGTTCAAAGAGGACGATCAAGAGGATGGATTGTGTGATACCTCTGAGAAGCTGATCACCTCTGACAAACAGCCCAGGAAAGAATCAAAGAACGTTGAACTTATTGCTGATGCAATACAGTTACCAGTCACTCGTGAGCAGCTGATTGCTAACCAAAAGGTTGACAACAAGCTTACTAAATGTTTTTCTAGTGTTGTCTCGTGTGTGAAGATGATTTCTGTATGTTTTGCAAGGTTGTTGCTTTGTTGTGAGTGTTCATTTAAATACTGTAGTCGCAACCCCTGGGGTTGCTCTTTTAAGGGTGGGAGTGTTACGGATACAGTTATCCTGTGTGTGTATCCTGTGTGTGTGTGTGTTTCTTTTCTCTAATTCTCCCCTCACAGGTGAAAATCATTACTCCCCAATCAGTCAACAATCAACCCATCAATCAGAAGACACACCTCCTCCTGTTTCCTACCCTATCACAGTTCCTTCCCCATGGTTTAAAAACCCCTGTCACGTTCTGACCTCTATTTCCTTTGTTTTTGTATTTATTTAGTATGGTCAGGGCGTGAGTTGGGTGGGCAGTCTATGTTTGTTTTTCTATGTTTTGGGTCAGTTCTATGTTTTCGGCCTAGTATGGTTCTCAATCAGAGGCAGGTGTCATTAGTTGTCTCTGATTGAGAATCATACTTAGGTAGCCTGGGTTTCACTGTTTGTTTGTGGGTGATTGTTCCTGTCACTGTGTTTGTTGTCACAGGATAGGACTGTTTTGCGGTTTCACATTTCTTGTTTTTGTTAGTTTGTTCATGTGTAGTGATTTATTAAAACATGAATAACCACCACGCTGCGCTTTGGTCCGCTTCTCTTCCTCCTACAGACGAACGCCCTTACAGAATCACCCACCACAACAGGACCAAGCGGTGTGGTAATGGACAAAGGAGAAAGCAGCAGCAGGAGCAGCGCGAGGAGGATTGGACATGGGAGGACGAACTAGACGGTAAAGGACCTTGGGCTCAGCCAGGAGAGTATCGCCGCCCCAAGGAAGAACGGGAGGCGGCGAAAGCGGAGAGGCGCTGGTATGAGGAGGCAGCGCGGCGTCGTGGATGGAAGCCCGGGAGTCAGCCCCAAAAATTTCTTGGGGGGGGGCTAACAGGGAGTATGGCTACGCCAGGTAGGAGACCTGAGCCAACTTCCTGTGGTTACCGGGGGGCTAGAGAGACCGGGCAGGCACCGTGTTATGCTGTGGAGCGCACGGTGTCCCCAGTGCGGGTGCACAGCCCGGTGCGGTACATTCCAGCTCCGCGTATCGGCCGGGCTAGAGTGGGCATCGAGCCAAGTGCCATGAAGCCGGCTCTACGCATCTGGTCTCCAGTGCGTCTCCTTGGGCCGGCTTACATGGCACCAGCCTTGCGCACGGTGTCCCCGGTTCGCCTGCATAGCCCAGTGCGGGCTATTCCACCTCGCCGCACTGGCAGGGCGACCGGGACCATTCAACCGGGTAAGGTTGGGCAGGCTCGGTGCTCAAGAGCTCCAGTGCGCCTGCACGGCCCGGTCTATCCGTCACCACCTCCACACCCCAGCCCTCCGGTGGCAGCTCCCCGTACCAGGCTGTCTCTCCGGCCCATCCGTCCAGAGCCTTCCTCCTCTCCAGCGCTGCCGGAGTCTCCCGCCTGTCCGGCGCCTCTGCCGGAGCCTCCCGCCTGTCCGGCGCCTCTGCCGGAGCCTCCCGCCTGTCCGGCGCCTCTGCCGGAGCCTCCCGCCTGTCCGGCGCCTCTGCCGGAGCCTCCCGCCTGTCCGGCGCCTCTGCCGGAGCCTCCCGCCTGTCCGGCGCCTCCGCCGGAGCCTCCCGCCTGTCCGGCGCCTCCGCCGGAGCCTCCCGCCTGTCCGGCGCCTCCGCCGGAGCCTCCCGCCTGTCCGGCGCCTCCGCCGGAGCCTCCCGCCTGTCCGGCGCCTCCGCCGGAGCCTCCCGCCTGTCCGGCGCCTCCGCCGGAGCCTCCCGCCTGTCCGGCGCCTCTGCCGGAGCCTCCCGCCTGTCCGGCGCCTCTGCCGGAGCCTCCCGCCTGTCCGGCGCCTCTGCCGGAGCCTCCCGCCTGTCCGGCGCCTCTGCCGGAGCCTCCCGCCTGTCCGGCGCCTCTGCCGGAGCCTCCCGCCTGTCCGGCGCCTCTGCCGGAGCCTCCCGCCTGTCCGGCGCCTCTGCCGGAGCCTCCCGCCTGTCCGGCGCCTCTGCCGGAGCCTCCCGCCTGTCCGGCGCCTCTGCCGGAGCCTCCCGCCTGTCTGGCGCCTCCGCCTGCGCCGCCCGTCTGCCCGGCGCCGCCAGCGCCGCCCGTCTGCCCAACGCCGCCAGCGCCGCCCGTCTGCCCAGCGCCGCCAGCGCCGCCCGTCTGCCCAGCGCCGCCCGTCTGCCCAGCGCCGCCAGCGCCGCCCGTCTGCCCAGCGCCGCCAGCGCCGCCCGTCTGCCCAGCGCCGCCAGTGCCGCCCGTCTGCCAGGAGCCGCCAATGCCGCCCGTCAGCCAGGGGCCGCCAGTGCCGCCAGTCAGCCAGGGGCCGCCAGTGCCGCCAGTCAACCAGGGGCCGCCAGTGCCGCCAGTCAGCCCAGCGCCAGCGCCGCCAGTCAACCAGGGGCCGCCAGTGCCGCAAGTCAGCCAGGGGCCGCCAGTCAGCCAGGGGCCGCCAGTACCGCCAGTCAGCCAGGGGCCGCTAGAGCCCCTCTGTCCCGAGCAGCTGCCCCTCTGTCCCGAGCAGCTGCCCCTCTGTCCCGAGCAGCTGCCCCTCTGTCCCGAGCAGCTGCCCCTCTGTCCCGAGCAGCTGCCCCTCTGTCCCGAGCAGCTGCCCCTCTGTCCCGAGCAGCTGCCCCTCTGTCCCGAGCTGCTGCTTCACCTCTGTCCCGAGCAGCCCCTCTGTCCAGTGGGGTCATTGAGAGGGGTGGGCATGGGGAGTAAGCCACGGAGGTGGACAATACGGCGGACTAAGACAATGGCGAAGTGGGGTCCGCGTCCCGCGCCAGAGCCGCCACCGCGGACAGACGCCCACCCAGACCCTCCCCTATAGGTCAAGGTTTTGCGGCCGGAGTCCGCACCTTTGGGGGGGGGTACTGTCACGTTCTGACCTCTATTTCCTTTGTTTTTGTATTTATTTAGTATGGTCAGGGCGTGAGTTGGGTGGGCAGTCTATGTTTGTTTTTCTATGTTTTGGGTCAGTTCTATGTTTTCGGCCTAGTATGGTTCTCAATCAGAGGCAGGTGTCATTAGTTGTCTCTGATTGAGAATCATACTTAGGTAGCCTGGGTTTCACTGTTTGTTTGTGGGTGATTGTTCCTGTCACTGTGTTTGTTGTCACAGGATAGGACTGTTTTGCGGTTTCACATTTCTTGTTTTTGTTAGTTTGTTCATGTGTAGTGATTTATTAAAACATGAATAACCACCACGCTGCGCTTTGGTCCGCTTCTCTTCCTCCTACAGACGAACGCCCTTACAACCCCATCATTTGTTTGTTCAAGGAAGCTCAATCTCTTTGTAATGCCATGTTGGTAGATCTCTGTTTTTCATAGATTTCAAGAGCTCAATCTTTTTGTAATGCCATGTTGGTAGATCTCTGTTCTATATAGATTTCAGTAGCTCAATCTTTGTAAATGCCATGTTTGTAGATCTCTGTTCTTCGCTCGCTCTCTGTGTATTAATTAACCTCTCTTTTGTTTGAGCACCTCCATAGCACTTTGTCATCACCTGTGAGTATTGTTTTGGTTATGGTGTTTGTTTGTTTGCTGGTGGGAAAAGGGGAAACCAAGACAAGTCGCCCATGGGCATACACTACCCGTAGGTAAACTTTGTTAAAAACACTAGTTAGAACTGGGTGGACCACCCACTGTATTTTTGGTTAGTTAGTTAGCTGTTGTTGAAATAGGCTAGTCTAGCTTAGGGGTGTTTTTGCATATTTGTTTCTTTCCTTGGGTCCAGCTCAGCCCCTTTTCCTGCTCCCCCCCCCCCCATTACCGTGTGTTTATAATAAACCCTGAGTTTGACGGTATTATTTCGGTTGTCGTGGTTATTTCGTTCACTTTTACTTTGTCACTATTATAATTTACATGAGTTATGTTACGGGTCTCACTACCATCCCCCCTAGACTGTCGGGCCAAAAGAGATTCGTAACAACCGTCCAGAGTCGTGATGCTGGATGGGTGGGCAACTGCGGGTAGCGATCAGTTGAAGAGCATGCATTTAGTTTTACTTGCATTTAAGAGCAGTTGGAGACCACGGAAGGAGAGTTGTATGGCATTGAAGCTCATCTGGAGGTTAGTTAACACAGTGTCATAAGAAGGACCAGAAGTATACAGAATGGTGTCGTCTGCGTAGAGGTGAATTAGAGAATCACCAGCGACATCATTGATATATACAGAGAAAATAGTTGGCCCAAGAATTGAACCCTGTGGCACCTCCATAGAGTCTGCCAGTGGTCCGGACAACAGGCCCTCCGATTTGACACACTGAACTCTCTCTGAGAAGTAGTTGGTGAACCAGGCGAGGCAGTCATTTGAGAAGCCAAGGCTGTTGAGTCTGCCGATAAGAATGTGGTGATTGAGAGAGTCGAAAAGCCTTGGCCAGGTCGATGAAAACAGCTGCACAGTATTGTCTCTTATCGATGGCGGTTTTGATAATGTTTAGGACCTTGAGCGTGGCTGAGGTGCACCAGCTCGGAAAACAGATTGCATAGCGGAGAAGTTAAGGTGGGATTCGAAATGGTCGGTGATCTGTATGTTAACTTGGCTTTCGAAGACCTTAGAAAGACAGGGTAGGATAGATATAGGTCTGTATCTATTTTGGTCTAGAGTGTCTCCCCCTTTGAAGAGGGGGATGACAGAGGCAGATTTCCAATCTTTGGGGATCTCAGACGATACAAATGAGAGATTGAACAGGCTAGTAATAGGGGTAGCAACAATGGCGGCAGATCATTTTAGAAAGAGAGGGTCCAGATTGTCTAGCCCGGTTGATTTGTCGGGGTCCAGATTTTGCAGCTCTTTCAGAACATTGGCTATCTGGATTTGGGTGAAGGAGAAATGGGGAGGTTTGTGCAAGTTTCTGAGGAGGGTGCAGGGCTGTTGACTGGGGTAAGGTTAGCCAGGAGGAAAGCATGGCCAGCCGTAGAAAAAATGCTTATTGAAATTCTCAAATATCATGGATTTATCGGTGGTGACAGTGTTTCCTAGCCTCAGCGCAGTGGACAGCTGGGAGGAGGTGCTCTTGTTCTCCATGGACTTTACAGTGTCCCAGAACTTTTCAACTAGTCTAAAGAAGGCCAGTTTTATTGCTACTTTAATCAGTACAACATTTTTCAGCTGTGCAAACAAAATTTCAAAAGGGTTTTCTAATGATCAGTTAGCCTTTGAAAATGATACATTTGGATTAGCTAACACAATGTGCCATTGGAACACAGGAGTGACCACTGTGCCACTTAGACCACTGTGCCACTTGATTACCAACAATGACGAGACAGCAGGGAGCAGGTGAGGGCCCTCGGAGTGTGGTGTCAGGAAAATCAAAAGTTTTAAATTGCTCGGTGTACACATCCCGGACAAACTGAAATGGTCCACCCACACATCATGGTGAAGAAGGCGCAACAGCGCCTCTTCAGCCTCAGGAGGCTGAAGAAATTCGGGTTGTCACCAAAAACATTCACAAACCTTTACAGATGCACAATCGAGAGCATCCTGTCGGGCTGTATCACCGCCTGGTACGGCAACTGCTCCGCCCACAACCGTAAGGCTCTCCAGATGGAAGTGAGGTCTGCACAACGCATGACCGGGGGCAAACTACCTGCCCTCCAGGACACCTACACCACCCGATGTCACAGGAAGGCCAAAAAGATCATCAAGGACAACAACCACCCGAACCACTGCCTGTTCACCCCGCTATCAACCCGCATCAAAGCTGGGACCGAGAGACTGAAAAACAGCTTCTGTCTTAAGACCATCAGACTGTTAAACAGCCATCAATAATGTAGAGTGGCTGCTGCCAACATACTGACTCAAATCTCTAGCCAATTTAATAATGGAACAAATGATGTAATATATTTATCACTTCCACTTTATACAATATTTACATACCCTACATTACTCATCTCATATGTATATACTGTAGTCTATAACATCTACTGCATCTTGCCTATGCCGTTCGGCCATCTCTCATTCACATATTTGTATGTACATATTCTTATTCATTCCTTTAGACTTTTGTGTATAAGGTAGTTGTTGTGAAATTGTTAGGTTAGATTACTTGTTAGATATTACTGCATTGTCGAAACTAGAAGCACAAGCATTTCGCTACACTCACATTAACATCTGCTAAACATGTGTATGTGACCAATAAAATATTATTTTATTTTATTTGATCCGGCGACTGTGTGATCACGCTCTCCGTAGCCGACGTGAGTAAACAGGTTAATGTTGACAAGGCCTCTGGGCCAGACGGATTACCAGGAAGTTTGGTCCAGGCATGTGCTGACCATCTGGCAGGTGTCTTCACTGACATTATCAACCTCTCCCTGTCTGAGTCTGTAATACCAACATGTTCAAGCAGACCACAATAGTCCATGGGCCCAAGAACACAAAGGTAACCTGCCTAAATGACAACAGACCTGTAACACTCACGTCTGTAGCCATGAAGTGCTTTGAATGGCTGATAATGGCTCACATCAACACCATTATCCCAGAAACCCTAGACCCACTCCAATTTGCATACCGCCCAAACAGATCCACAGATGATGCAATCTCTATTACACTCCACACTGCCCTTTCCCACCTGGACAAAAGGAACACTGCTATTCATTGACTTCAGCTCAGCGTTCAACACCATAGTGCCCTCAAAGCTCCTCACATACCTAAGGACCCTGGTACTAAACATCTCCCTCTGCAGCTGAATCCTGGACTTCCTGACCGGCCACCCCTAGGTGGTAAGGGTAGGTAACAACACATATGCCACGCTGATCCTCAACTCTGGAGTCCCTCAGGGGCGTGTGCTTAGTCCCTTCCTGTACTCCCTGTTCACCCACGACTGCACGGCCAGGCATGACTCCAACACCATCATTAAGTTTGCAGACAACACAACAGTGGTAGGCTTGATTACTGATCACTGACAACGATGAGACAGCCTATAGGGAGGAGGTGTGTGTGTCCATCCCCCACGGCCAAACCCCTCTTTTATGCATCGCTCTGTTTATCATCTAAATTATCATCTAAACTAATCCTACATGTACATATTACCTCAAATAGCCCGACTAACCACCATGTGCCCCCGCACAGTGACCGGTACCACCTGTATTTTGCCTCGCTACTGTTATTTTTTACAGTTTTTTTTATTTCCTTACTTATCTATTGTTTACCTAATACCTATTTTTTACTTCAAAACTGCACTGTTGGTTAAGGGCTTGTAAGTAAGCATTTCACTGTAAGGTTGTATTTGGCGCAAGTGACAAACGTTGATTTGATTTGAGGTTAGGATCATTAACGTAGCATGTTAGGATCATTAACATAGCAGGTTAGGATCGTTAACGTAGCAGGTTAGGATCATTAACGTAGCAGGTTAGGATCATTAATGTAGCAGGTTAGGATAATTAACGTAGCAGGTTAGGATCGTTAACATAGCAGTTTAGGATCATTAACGTAGCATGTTAGGATTGTTAACGTAGATCTTCATGGGCTATACTCGGCCTTGTCTCAGGATAGTAAGTTGGTGGTTTAAAGATATCCCTCTAGTGGTGTGGGAGCTGTGCTTTGGCAAAGTGGGTGGGGTTTTATCCTGCCTGTTTGGCCCTGTCTTGGGTATTGTCTGACAGGACCACAGTGTCTCCTGACCCCTCCTGTCTCCGCCTCCAGTATTTATGCTGCAGTAGTTTATGTGTCGGGGGGCTAGGGTCAGTCTGTTATACCTGGAGTATTTCTCCTGTCTTATCCGGTGTCCTGTGTGAATTTAAGTATGCTCCCTCTAATTCTCTTTCTCTCCCTCTCCCTCCCCTCCCGGAGGACCTGAGCCCTAGGACCATGCCTCAGGACTACCTGACCTGATGACTCCTTGCTGTCCCCAGTCCACCTGGCCGTGCTGATGCTCCAGTTTCAACTGTTCTGCCTGCGGATATGGAACCCTGACCTGTTCGCCGGACGTGCTACCTGTCCCAGAACCTGCTGTTTTCAACTCTCTCTCCGTACTGCACCTGCTGGCTCTAAATCTGATTGCTTGGCAATGAAAAGCCAACTGACATTTACTGCTGAGGTGCTGACTTGTTGCACCCTCTACAACCACTGTGATTATTATTATTATTTGACCATGCTGGTCATCTATGAACATTTGAACATTTTGGCCATGTTCTGTTATAATCTCCACCCGGCACAGCCAGAAGAGGACTGGCCACCCCTCATAGCCTGGTTCCTCTCTAGGTTTCTTCCTAGGTTCCTGCATTTCTAGGGAGTTTTTCTAGTCACCGTGCTTCTACATCTGCATTGCTTGCTGTTTGGGGTTTTAGGCTGGGTTTCTGTACAGCACTTTGAGATATCAGCTGATGTAAGAAGGGATTTATAAATATATTTGATTGTTTTTTGGGATTCAAGACCAAAAAAATACATTAAAAAAAGACTGCCGTTCGGGATAGAACCGTAAAAAGACGCCGAAAAGATGTCTTTTGCATAAATGCAAATAGCCATGTCTAGGCAGTAATAGCCAGGGTCGGTTTCCCGACAGCAATGGAACTTAAGCTTACAAGTGTTTTAACGATGCATCGTTTCTATAATGACTGAAGAACTCACATGCATTTCCAAAAACATCACTTAGAGACAACTTTCCATGGGGGTGCGTACATCGACCTTAGGGTTTAACCTGTATGCAGTACAAATCACATTATTGTGGGAGCACCTGCTATAAGAGTATGAATTAAGGTTGTTTGAGAAGGGTTGAGTCCTAATCGACCTGCATACACATTGTTTGAAGTACAGTAGACCAACATACTGTAGTAGGTCAAAGCTGTGTGCCGGAAAACCTTGGTGCTCGTGAATTCTCTTTCTTTTTCGTACTTCAGAACTTAAAATTTAGCATTTATTTTTTAGTAGATGTAAACCATCCCCCCCCCAGGGTTTACGGTGGAGTGAAGGAATGCTCCCCGTCCCCCTCTCTGGTATAGGGTTCCCTTTGTACGGATGCCAAGGGTCTGGAGTCACGTCCCATCTCGGGTGTCTGTGGAAAAGGCCTAAACAAAAGAAATAAGAAGGAACCCAAGAAGCTCTGTGTGTGTGTGTGTGTGTGTGTGTGTGTGTGTGTGTGTGTGTGTGTGTGTGTGCAGGTTCGGTTCCTCTCCCTGGCAACGTCTCGTAAAACTCCTTTCCACCACCTGCTAGTTCCATGGTGTCCACTGGGTTAGGTCTATGGTGCTAGCTCCACAGTGTCCACTGTGTTAGGTTTATGATGCTAGCTCCATGGTGTTCACTGTGTTAGGTTTATGATGCTAGCTCCATGGTGCCCTATGTGTTAGGTCTATGATGCTAGCTCCATAACTCCATGGTGCCCTCTGTGTTAGGTCTATGATGCTAGCTCCATGGTGTCCACTGTGTTAGGTCTATTGGGGTTAGCTCCACAGTGTCCAATGTGTTAGGTCTATGGTGCTAGCTCCATGGTGTTCACTGTGTTAGGTCTATGATACTAGCTCCATGGTGTCCAATGTGTTAGGTCTATGGTGCTAGCTCCACAGCGTCCACTGTGTTAGGTCTATGATGCTAGCTCCACAGCGTCCACTGTGTTAGGTCTATGATGCTAGCTCCATGGTGTCCACTGTGTTAGGTCTATGATGCTAGCTCCATGCTGTCCACTGTGTTAGGTCTATGATGCTAGCTCCATGGTGTCCACTGTGTTAGGTCTATGATGCTAGCTCCATGGTGTCCACTGTGTTAGGTCTATGATGCTAGCTCCATGGTGTCCACTGTGTTAGGTCTATGATACTAGCTCCATGGTGTCCACTGTGTTAGGTCTATGGTGCCTGCTCCACAGCGTCCACTGTGTTAGGTCTATGGTACTAGCTCCATGGTGTCCACTGTGTTAGGTCTATGATGCTAGCTCCATGGTGTCCACTGTGTTAGGTCTATGATGCTAGCTCCATGGTGTCCACTGTGTTAGGTCTATGATGCTAGCTCCATGGTGTCCACTGTGTTAGGTCTATGATACTAGCTCCATGGTGTCCACTGTGTTAGGTCTATGGTGCCTGCTCCACAGCGTCCACTGTGTTAGGTCTATGGTACTAGCTCCATGGTGTCCACTGTGTTAGGTCTATGATGCTAGCTCCATGGTGTCCACTGTGTTAGGTCTATGATGCTAGCTCCATGGTGTCCACTGTGTTAGGTCTATGATGCTAGCTCCATGGTGTCCACTGTGTTAGGTCTATGATACTAGCTCCATGGTGTCCACTGTGTTAGGTCTATGATGCTAGCTCCATGATGTCCACTGTGTTAGGTCTATGATGCTAGCTCCATGGTGTCCACTGTGTTAGGTCTATGATGCTAGCTCCATGGTGTCCACTGTGTTAGGTCTATGATGCTAGCTCCATGGTGTCCACTGTGTTAGGCCTATGATGCTAGCTCCATGGTGTCCACTGTGTTAGGTCTATGATGCTAGCTCCATGGTGTCCACTGTGTTAGGCCTATGATGCTAGCTCCATGGTGTCCACTGTGTTAGGCCTATGATGCTAGCTCCATGGTGTCCACTGTGTTAGGTCTATGGTGCCTGCTCCACAGCGTCCACTGTGTTAGGTCTATGGTACTAGCTCCATGGTGTCCACTGTGTTAGGCCTATGATGCTAGCTCCATGGTGTCCACTGTGTTAGGTCTATGATGCTAGCTCCATGGTGTCCACTGTGTTAGGTCTATGGTGCTAGCTCCATGGTGTCCACTGTGTTAGGCCTATGATGCTAGCTCCACAGCGTCCACTGTGTTAGGCCTATGATGCTAGCTCCATGGTGTCCACTGTGTTAGGTCTATGATGCTAGCTCCATGGTATGTGTAATAATGCATTTGATTACTGTATGCGAGTATGTAATTTAGAGAACACCTGGAAATAACAATATGCAAGTGTTATTTCATAAAAATAGTGTTGAGTCACTTTAAAACGAGTCATACAGACCCTATATTAAATAACAAGGTTCCTGATAACATTCTTCACTATTTCACTACTAATATAGTGCACTAAATACGGAAGGAGTGTGCCATTTAGCAGCCTTAAAGTTGCGATGAGGGTTGGACCTGCATCTGCCTCTCAGCCCCTATCATCATCATCATCTGATCTGAGCAGATACACTTGCCCAACACACACACACACACAGACCTACCTACCTCCTCACCAGCCGTCGTCACCAGTAGAGTAATTGCGCTAGCTTACTAGTTAGCTAGCTAGCTTTGCACACTCTTTGCACACATTTTTTACTAGTACTATATGGAGTTGTTGGTTGTCACAGAGCGCTGGTGAATTTCTCTGTGGGAACATTACCAATTCTCTCTATGCCTCCCTACCACTCTCCTCTCTTCAGGCCAGGTATATCCTGAAGCAGTGGAGTGGGCTATTATCTATTATAGACAAGGGGGAGTCAGGTTCCTCCCTCCCTCCGGCCCTCAGCTAGTGAGTCACTCCATTTACTCCAATCAATACCAGTGTCTGTGTACAAACTCCACCCTGGCAGAGCCACTCTGTCAAGCTCCATACGGCTGTCTGAGGGATCTTTCCCTGTTTCTGTAGTACCACCCTGGCAGAGCCACTCTGTCAGGCTCCATACGGCTGTCTCAGGGATCTGTCCCTGTTTCTGTAGTACTGTAACCATCAAGTCACTCCACCCTGGCAGAGCCACTCTGTCATGCTCCATACAGCTGTCTTCCGGGGCTCAGGTGGTCTGGTGGAGGGAGGGAGGTGTGATGGATGAGGGAGAGCAAACACACCAGACAGGGAGACAGGGAGTTCCATGCGGGCTGCATGGCAGGCAGAGGCAGCTGCTGGTAGGCTAAAGTTACAGGGTGACAAGGTAAAGATACAGCCACAGTTGAAGGAACACAGATGTTAATAATATTCTGGGAAATGTTTTTTCTTGCTTAAACCTGTGATGAAAGAATCAACCACCATTTAGTTTGTGATTCCACCTGTACTCCCTCTGATAGATGGGACCAGCGGTAGCTCCTATGATGACAACACTGCAGAAGTTGCTGTCTGGTTTTTGTTTCAGTCGAGAGGGAGAGGCGCAACTATATCCACAGATACTCTACATTCGCTTATTTCTGAAGTGAGAGTGGCTTATCTTGAGATATGTTGGGGTAGACAGGCAGACAGACAGATGGGCAGACAGGCAGACTATATAGTCTCACGTTTCCATGCTGCCCATACACTCACGTTTCACAGGGAAATATGACAGACATCAATGGGCCAGATCTACTGTGGCATCTCATGGTGTACAACAGGCTCAGAGCCAGATGTTTTTTCAAGGCTCAGACCTCTGATTACACGCCTGCTACTTATAGGGCACTTTGCTTTAAACTTTCATTCTCCTTCCATTTTACCACAAAATCAAGAATGTATACTTATTTTTCCAAATTTAACAACTGGGGAAAAGATTAAAAGTTCAATTAGAAGTTATTAGGGGGGGGAATTATTATGCAATAGATGCGAAATGGCATTCTGAGATAACATCACTAACGTTACACACACTTCATACACATACAGTGGGGCAAAAAAGTATTTAGTCAGCCACCGATTGTGCAAGTTTTCCCACTTAAAAATATGAGAGAGACCTGTAATTTTCATCATAGGTACACTTCAACTATGACAGACAAAATGAGAATTCAATTTCCAGAAAATCACATTGTAGGATTTTTAATGAATTTATTTGCAAATTATGGTGGAAAATAAGTATTTGGTCAATAACAAACGTTTCTCAATACTTTGTTATATACCCTTTATTGGCAATGACAGAGGTCAAACGTTTTCTGTAAGTCTTCACAAGGTTTTCACACACTGTTGCTGGTATTTTGGCCCATTCCTCCATGCAGATCTCCTCTAGAGCAGTGATGTTTTGGGGCTGTTGCTGGGCAACACGGACTTTCAACTCCCTCCAAAGATTTTCTATGGGGTTGAGATCTGGAGACTGGCTAGGCCACTCCAGGACCTTGAAATGCTTCTTACGAAGACACTCCTTCGTTGCCCGGGCGGTGTGTTTGGGATCATTGTCATGCTGAAAGATCCAGCCACGTTTCATCTTCAATGCCCTTGCTGATGGAAGGAGGTTTTCACTCAAAATCTCACGATACATGGCCCAATTCATTCTTTCCTTTACACGGATCAGTCGTCCTGGTCCCTTTGCAGAAAAACAGCCCTAAAGCATGATGTTTCCACCCCCATGCTTCACAGTAGGTATGGTGTTCTTTGGATGCAACTCAGCATTCTTTGTCCTCCAAAACGACGAGTGGCGTTTTTACCAAAAAGTTATATTTTGGTTTCATCTGACCATATGACATTCTCCCAATCTTCTTCTGGATCATCCAAATGCTCTCTAGCAAACTTCAGACAGGCCTGGACATGTACTGGCTTAAGCAGGGGACACATCTGGCACTGCAGGATTTGAGTCCCTGGCAGCGTAGTGTGTTGCTGATGGTAGGCTTTGTTACTTTGGTCCCAGCTCTCTGCAGGTCATTCACTAGGTCCCCCCGTGTGGTTCTGGGATTTTTGCTCACCATTCTTGTGATCATTTTGACCCCAAGGGGTGAGAATTGCGTGGAGCCCCAGATCGAGGGAGATTATCTTCCATTTCCTAATAATTGCTCCCACAGTTGATTTCTTCAAACCAAGCTGCTTACCTATTGCAGATTCAGTCTTCCCAGCCTGGTGCAGGTCTACCATTTTGTTTCTGGTGTCCTTTGACAGCTCTTTGGTCTTGGCCATAGTGGAGTTTGGAGTGTGACTGTTTGAGGTTGTGGACAGGTGTCTTTTATACTGATAACAAGTTCAAACAGGTGCCAGTAATACAGGTAACGAGTGGAGGACAGAGGAGCCTCTTAAAGAAGTTATGTCTGTGAGAGCCAGAAATCTTGCTTGTTTGTAGGTGACCATACTTATTTTCCACCATAATTTGCAAATAAATTCATAAAAAATCCTACAATGTGATTTTCTGGATTTTTAATTTTTTGTCTGTCATAGTTGAAGTGTACCTATGATGAAAATTACAGGCGCCTCTCATCTTTTTAAGTGCGAGAACTTGCACAATTGGTGGCTGACTAAATACTTTTTTGTCCCACTGTAAATTAATGTTAGCTAGCAAGCCATCCATCTACCTCACCTCAGCTAACGTTAGCTAGCTAACAACAAGTTAGACATGTCACGTTAATGTTAGCTAGCGAGCTAAAAAAATTAACTATAATTCCAATCCATAGAGTAATGTGACTAGCAATACAAACCGATTGTCATAGCAAGCTAAAGTTAACCAAATAACGTTAGGTTCATTGTTAGTTAGCTAGCCAGCATCTAACGTCAGCTAGCTAGCTAACAGTATGCTTTAGCTTGCAATGAAAGCAACTTTCTGACTAAATTAGAAACTTCTATGAAAATATAGCTAGATTCTTACCCCTTATATCAGACATCCTGTGTTGTTTCTGTTTAGTTTGCACAGCTTGTTTGGCCTGTTGTGTTCCACTGATTTCAAAATGTGTTATGAAATGAGAGAGAGTCAGCATTGTATGGCACGATCGTCATCCAGAAAGTAGTCCATCACAACTTTTTCCCACTAAACCTTTGTCAACAGCGCCTGATAAATTCAGGGCAGCAATGTTCGTGAGATTTGCAGTTCTCCGTGGTTAACATAATATCTTTTGAAAAAACTGCGGAAGAAAGGATTATTATGCATTACGAGCAGCTAATTTTATAGATTCAAGATGCAACACTGCAGACCAATCCAAACTCATCTCTAGGCATGTCCAGCCCACTCATTATCTCAGCCAATCATGGCTAGCGGGAAGGTTGCTGACTTTTTCTGTGGCTTAACCAACTAGGCTCGTAATTTAACCATTGTATTTGTATTTACAGATGACATACAAGTTTGATAATAATGAAAGTTCACATGTTCAAGAAGACAACAACAAAAATGTTTTCACCTTACAAAAGGCTCTCCTGTGAAAGCGTGACTTGCGACATATGCCTAGTTTCCTGAATCGGGTCACACATAAAGATTGTAGTAATTATTTATAAAGCTAGAGTTTAAGGTAATGCAACTAACGTGTAGTTTTTGTAGAGTTTAGCTTGTGGAAATGTTTTTGTAGTTTGAATTGATTGTAGTAGATAATGTAGTTTTAGTGTAGTTTTTCCCTGTCTGTGTAGTTTATAGTTGCGGAGTGCAGTTGGTGTAGTTTATTGTGTTAGAGTGTACTTTAGGTAGTCGGTGTAGTTTATTGTTTTGGAGTGTAGTTTGTGTAGTTGGTGTAATTTATTGTTTTAGAGTGTACTTTAGGTAGTTTGTCTAGTTTATTGTTTTAGAGTGTAGTTTAGGTAGTTGGTGTAGTTTGTTTTAGTGTAGTTTGTGTAGTTTATACTTTGAGCGTAGTTTGTAATTGGTGTAGTTTAGAGGGTAATTTGTGTATTTTATATTTCTAGAGCATAGTTTGTTGTAGTTTTCGATTGTAGTTTGTGTATTTGATGTACTTTTAGAGTGTAGTTTATAGCTTTAGAGTACAGTTTGCGTTAATTTATAGTTTTAGAGTGTGGTTTATAGTTTGAGTGTAGTTTATAGTTTTAGATTGTTGTCTGTATAACTGGTGTAGTTTTAGAGTGTAGTTTGTGTTGTTTGGTTTTCCTTGGTCAGCTGTCTTTATCTCTGGGTCTTCCAGTCTGCTTGGCCTTGTGCTCTCCTAACTGCCCCCCCCCCCCTCTAACTGCCCCCCCTCCATTTTTATAAGTAGGGAATGGAATGATTTAGATATTTGGACCAAGCTAATCTGCAGAGTTGACCTGCATTACGACTGGGGCCAAATCTGGGCTGTGTCCCAAATGGCAACATATTCCCTACATTTTCCCCTAAGGCCCTGGTCAAAAGTAGTGTGAGGAATAGGGTCCCACTTGGAATGCAGTCCTGATGTTTTCATGGTAGGGTGCTTTTGGTTGGCATTTAAAAGATTAGCCCAAAAATTTGCCCTTCATGAAAAAAAATCTTGGATCATGGTTGCTTTCCCACAAAACAACACATATCTTTTCATTCTCTCCCTAGTTGGTGATTATGAGAATAAATCCTCATTGAATAGAATGATTTTGATTGGATTTCAGTTATTTTTGTTTATTTTCTTCGTAGTATTTGTATGTGCATAACGTTTCAGCACGGTGCCTATATTTGACCGATGATGAAAGCATTATCATCCTGAAACAATAATGAAAATATTTATTTAAAAAAAAAATTCTCCCAAAATAAAATGGTCTCTAACTGTCCCAGCTATCTGTAGAGGGAACTGAACTATGCCCTGGCCTGATGCCAGAGCTAAATTCTAAATAAGTCCCTTATGTTTCCAATAGAAACAGTCCTTAGAGCAAGCGGCTAAATATACACCGAACAGCTCTCTCCGAGCAGAGTGCACAGTAGTTTGTTAAAGTATGTTTGTTTAAGAATGTTTGTTAAAGTATGTTTATTTAAGAACGAACACTTCTTAACAAGTCTGTCTACCATCAAGTGGCCGTGTGTTGGTGTTGTCACCCCGGGTTAACCTCAAATGAACAGCAGCATACAATCAGTACTATAGTATATTATTTAACATGTCTAACTAGGTATTATATTACCTTAGTCTCACATGGCTTAGCAGTGTTTAGAAAGAGTAGGCTAATCAGAAGAAAATACATCTTGAAGGATTCTATATCTAGTTAAGTCAAATGGCTACATTAGGGGCCGGGCTGCATTAGGGGCTACATTAGGGGCCGGGCTGCAATAGGGGCCGGGCTGCAATAGGGGCCGGGCTGCATTAGGGGCCGGGCTACATTAGGGGCCGGGCTGCATTAGGGGTCGGTCTACATTAGGGGCCGGGCTGCATTAGGGGCCGGGCTACATTAGGGGCCAGGCTACATTAGGGGCCGGGCTGCATTAGGGGCCGGGCTACATTAGGGGCCGGGCTGCGTTAGGGGCCGGGCTGCACGAGGCTGATGGGACCAGGAGTTACACTTGTATTTCACCTTTATTTTTTAACAGGGAAGACATATTGAGACCTAGGTCCCTTTTAACACATGTGCCCTGAATACACAACATAGAAATACACATTAACCCCTCCCCCCTCCCAAATAATACAAATAATTCATCTATTTTTTACAATTATTTTTAGGGGGCATAATGTGTATTTTTTATGTTGTATCCGAATGCATTTGGTAAGTATTCAGACCCTTCCCATGTTCCACATTTTGCTACGTTACAGCTTTATTGGTTTTATATTTTTTTTAACTAGGCAAGTCAGTTAAGAACAAATTCTTATTTACAATCACGGCCTAAGTACGGTGGGTTAACTGCCTGTTCAGAGGCTAGCTCAGTTTAGGGAAGAGATTCTCTGGTTGCTAGCTCAGTTTAGGGAAGATAATCTCTGGTTGCTAGCTCAGTTTAGGGAAGAGATTCTCTGGTTGCTAGCTCAGTTTAGGGAAGAGAATCTCTGGTTGCTAGCTCAGTTTAGGGAAGAGATTCTTTGGTTGCTTGCTCAGTTTAGGGAAGAGATTCTCTGGCTGCTAGCTCAGTTTAGGGAAGAGATTCTCTGGTTGCTAGCTCAGTTTAGGGAAGGGACTCAGAGACAACGATTGACAGCTGCCTCTGATTGAGAACCACACCCGGCCAAACAACAAAGAAATCCAAAACATAGACAATGAACATAGAATGCCCACCCTAGTCACACCCTGGCCTAACCAAAATAGAGAATAAAAGCCTCTCTATGGCCAGGGCGTGACAGTACCCCCCCCCCCCCCCCAAAGGTGCGGACTCCGGCCGCAAAACCTGACTAAAGGGGAGGGTCCAGGTGGGCCTTCTTTATTGCGGCGGCTCTGGTGCGGGACGTGGACAGGCGGTCGACTCTGGCAGCGGGCCCCGGACAGGCGGGCGACTCTGGCAGCGCCGGACAGGCACAGGACCCACCAGGCTGGGGAGACATACAGACAGCCTCTTCCTTGGCCAAGGCACCGGATACACAGTGTCGTGGAGGCGCACTGGCGGTCTCGAGTGCAGAGCTGGCCCCACCCGTTCTGGCTGGATGCCAGCTCCCACCCGGCAAATGTGGGATGCTGGCACCGAGCACACCGGCCTATGAATGCTCGGCCGAGACACAGGGCGCATCACCCCATAGCACGGGGCCTGACCAATCCCATGCTCGCCACGGTAAGCACGGGAAGTGGGCTCAGGTCTCCAACCTGACTCCACCACACTCCCTGTGTGCCTCCCCCAAAAAATGTTTTGGGCTGCCTCTCGGGCTTCCTTGCCAGCCGTGTTCCCTCGTACCGCTGGGACCCTTCTCCTGCTGCCTCCGCGCTCCTGGGTGCCTCCACCTGTTCCCATGGGAGGCGATCCCTTCCAGCCAGGACCTCCTCCCATGTGTAGGATCCCTTGCCGTTCAAGATGTCCTCCCATGTCCATTCCTCCTTTTTACCACGCTGATTGTTCCTTTGGTGGTGGCTAGTTCTGTAACAGCTGTTGGTGGAAGAAGGTGAGGACCAAGGTGCATCGTGGTACGTGTTCATATTTTATTAGTTGAACTGAACACTGAATAGCAAAACAACAAAGAGAACAACCAAAATAGTTCTGTCTGGTGCAGACACAAAAACAGAAAACAACTACCCACAAAAACCAAGTGGGAAAAAGCTACCTAAGTATGGTTCTTAATCAGAGACAACGATAGACAGCTGCCTCTGATTGAGAACCAACCCCGGTCAAACAACAAAGAAATCCAAAACATAGAAAATGAACATAGAATGCCCACCCTAGTCACACCCTGCCCTAACCAAAATAGAGAATAAAAGCCTCTCTATGGCCAGGGCGTGACAATTTTATTAACACTTTTTGGTTACTACATGATTCCATATGTGTTATGTCATAGTTTTGATGTCTTCACATTTATTATACAATGTAGAAAAACTCTTGAATGAATAGGTGTGTCCAAACTATTGACTGGTACTGTATACCTACATACCTATTTTCAACTGGTATTACAGTGCCTTGCGAAAGTATTCGGCCCCCTTGAACTTTGCGACCTTTTGCCACATTTCAGGCTTCAAACATAAAGATATAAAACTGTATTTTTTTGTGAAGAATCAACAACAAGTGGGACACAATCATGAAGTGGAACGACATTTATTGGATATTTCAAACTTTTTTAACAAATCAAAAACTGAAAAATTGGGTGTGCAAAATTATTCAGCCCCTTTACTTTCAGCGCAGCAAACTCTCTCCAGAAGTTCAGTGAGGATCTCTGAATGATCCAATGTTGACCTAAATGACTAATGATGATAAATACAATCCACCTGTGTGTAATCAAGTCTCCGTATAAATACACCTGCATTGTGATAGTCTCAAAGGTCTGTTAAAAGCGCAGAGAGCATCATGAAGAACAAGGAACACACCAGGCAGGTCCGAGATACTGTTGTGAAGAAGTTTAAAGCCGGATTTGGATACAAAAAGATTTCCCAAGCTTTAAACATCCCAAGGAGCACTGTGCAAGCGATAATATTGAAATGGAAGGAGTATCAGACCACTGCAAATCTACCAAGACCTGGCCGTCCCTCTAAACTTTCAGCTCATACAAGGAGAAGACTGATCAGAGATGCAGCCAAGAGGCCCATGATCACTCGGGATGAACTGCAGAGATCTACAGCTGAGGTAGGAGACTCTGTCCATAGGACAACAATCAGTCGTATATTGCACAAATCTGGCCTTTATGGAAGAGTGGCAAGAAGAAAGCCATTTCTTAAAGATATCCATAAAAAGTGTCGTTTAAAGTTTGCCACAAGCCACCTGGGAGACACACCAAACATGTGGAGGAAGGTGCTCTGGTCAGATGAAACCAAAATTGAACTTTTTGGCAACAATGCAAAACGTTATGTTTGGCGTAAAAGCAACACAGCACATCACCCTGAACACACCATCCCCACTGTCAAACATGGTGGTGGCAGCATCATGGTTTGGGCCTGCTTTTCTTCAGCAGGGACAGGGAAGATGGTTAAAATTGATGGGAAGATGGATGGAGCCAAATACAGGACCATTCTGGAAGAAAACCTGATGGAGTCTGCAAAAGACCTGAGACTGGGACAGAGATTTGTCTTCCAACAAGACAATGATCCAAAACATAAAGCAAAATCTACAATGGAATGGTTCAATAATAAACATATCCAGGTTTTAGAATGGCCAAGTCAAAGTCCAGACCTGAATCCAATCGAGAATCTGTGGAAAGAACTGAAAACTGCTGTTCACAAATGCTTTCCATCCAACCTCACTGAGCTCGAGCTGTTTTGCAAGGAGGAATGGGAAAAAATGTCAGTCTCTCGATGTGCAAAACTGATAGAGACATACCCCAAGTGACTTACAGCTGTAATCGCAGCAAAAGGTGACTCTACAAAGTATTAACTTAAGGGGGCTGAATAATTTTGCACGCCCAATTTTTCAGTTTTTGATTTGTTAAAAAAGTTTGAAATATCCAATAAATGTGTCCCACTTGTTGTTGATTCTTCATAAAAAAAAACAGTTTTATATCTTTATGTTTGAAGCCTGAAATGTGGCAAAAGGTCGCAAAGTTCAAGGGGGCCGAATACTTTCGCAAGGCACTGTATATACCTACATACCTATTTTCAACTGGTTCTGGTGGACCTTCAGACAAGTCTTGTGAGGCCTGTGGGTGTCCTAGAGCAAAACAAATAACATGTACATGTTCGTTAGAGTCATATTAGTGTTTAGCCAAGGCTGTTGGGACACTACAGACCGAGGTTGGCAGATTGGCTGTACCGACTTAAGACCAGTACCAAGACTCTTGTCATAATAGTTTGTTGGTCTAACCATTTGGACGCTACAGACGATTTTGTGAAAATAACGATTTCCAGGACGTTCAGTGTTCTGATAAACACTGCTCTAGTTCTGTCACCTTTCACCTCAGATGGGATGTCTCCTGGTCTGATAAACACTGCTCTAGTTCTGTCACCTTTCACCTCAGATGGGATGTCTCATGGTCTGATGAACACTGCTCTAGTTCTGTCACCTTTCACCTCAGATGGGATGTCTCCTGGTCTGATAAACACTGCTCTAGTTCTGTCACCTTTCACCTCAGATGGGATGTCTCCTGGTCTGACCAACACTGCTCTAGTTCTGTTACCTTTCACCTCAGATGGGATGTCTCATGGTCTGATGAACACTGCTCTAGTTCTGTCACCTTTCACCTCAGATGGGATGTCTCCTGGTCTGATAAACACTGCTCTAGTTCTGTCACCTTTCACCTCAGATAGGTTGTCTCCTGGTCTGACCAATACTGCTCTAGTTCTGTTACCGTTCACCTCAGATGGGATGTCTCCTGGTCTGACAAACACTGCTCTAGTTCTTTCACCTCAGATGGGATGTCTCATGGTCTGATCAACACTGCTCTAGTTCTGTCACCTTTCACCGCAGATGCGGAAGTGCGACATCGGTGGATTGAGAAGCATCCAACGCAAAAAATGAATATCTCTAGGTTAAACTGACAGATTTTTATGGGGATTTCTTTATTATGCTAATCAGATTTCTGCGGAGGTGCAGACATCGACTCTAGGGGTCAAATTATTATATTATTTTCTATTCTATGCTAGGGACTGGATTTCTTTAATGTGAATGTCTGTGATACTAAATCTTCCACGAGACTACAGATGAAAACTAGCCTGCTGACTAAATCTGGCACATTTACAGAATTGTTAATTGATGTGCATTGTCCCTGTCAAATAAATACATAATATTTTATTATATTCTGCTAATCTGTGCTCTTACTTGAGACAATCAAACAAAATTTAAACTAGATTTTTGGCAAACTTTTATGGACATAACTGCATAAGTTACCCCAAGCTAAATCTCTGTGTCAGCTCAGAGTAAACTGTCCTAAGTGAGGAAATGGACAGACAAAAGGCGAGGAAGTGTCAGGGGTATTGGTCTCTCTGGATTGATCCTTTAGCCTGGGGTCACCAAGCACCTACCCAACCCTCCTCAGCCCTCCTCAGCCCTCCTCAGCGCCTACCCAACCCTCCTCAGCGCCTACCCAACCCTCCTCAGCGCCTACCCAACCCTCCTCAGCCCTCCTCAGCCCTCCTCAGCCCTGTGTTATCAATCAATCATATGTATTTATAAAGCCCTTTTTACGTCAGCCAATGTCACAAAGTGCTATACAGAAACCCAGCTTACAACCTCAAACCTGAGGTCACCCGACCCAACTCACAGGATCATTTAGCCAGAGGTCAGCAAGCCCCAGCCCAGCCCTTCTTCTTAGGATCACTGTCACGACTCCTACCGAAAGTGGCTTCCCTTCCTGTTCGGGTGGTGCTCGGCGGTCGTCGTCACCGGTCTACTAGCTGTTCTTCCTGTTCGGGTGACGCTCGGCGGTCGTCGTCACCGGTCTACTAGCTGTTCTTCCTGTTCGGGTGACGCTCGGCGGTCGTCGTCACCGGTCTACTAGCTGTTCTCCCTGTTCGGGTGACGCTCGGCGGTCGTCGTCACCGGTCTACTAGCTGTTATTCCTGTCCGGTTTATGCTCGGTGGTCGTCGTCACCGGTCTACTAGCTGTTCTCCCTGTTCGGGTGACGCTCGGCGGTCGTCGTCACCGGTCTACTAGCTGTTCTCCCTGTTCGGGTGACGCTCGGCGGTCGTCTTCACCGGTCTACTAGCTGTTTTCCCTGTTCGGGTGACGCTCGGCGGTCGTCGTCCCCGGTCTACTAGCTGTTCTCCCTCTTCGGGTGACGCTCGGCAGTCGTCGTCCCCGGTCTACTAGCTGTTCTCCCTGTTCGGGTGACGCTCGGCGGTCGTCGTCGCCGGTCTACTAGCTGTTCTTCCTGTTCGGGCGGCGCTCGGCGGTCGTCGTTACCGGTCTACTAGCTGTTCTTCCTGTTCGGGCGGCGCTCGGCGGTCGTCGTCACCGGTCTACTAGCTGTTCTTCCTGTTCAGGCGGCGCTCGGCGGTCGTCGTCACCGGTCTACTAGCTGCCACCGATCCCTTTTCCTTTTCTGTTGGTTTTGTCTTATTAGTTACACCTGTTTCGTGTTTAGTTTTTTTAGTTGGGCTATTTAAGCCGGTAGGCCCGCCTGCTCTTTGTGCGGGATTGTTGCGTTTCTCACTGTGTATTTTGTGTGGTAGTGCTGGTTATTTTGAATTTTCCCTCTGGGCTGGTGTGGTCCTGGTTTTGGCCAACTGTTTATGTGCGCCCAGTTTCTTGGCGAGTACATTTTTCCCGGTGCGTAATTAAAGCGCCACTCTGTATCTTCTGCCTCCCGCGTCTGACTTCGCACCCACTACGCCCAGTGTGTTACAATCACTTAGCGCTGCTATGGCCCCTCTAGCTTGTGGTTCCATCGAACTATGTGTTAGAGGATCTTTAGCCAGAGGTAATCAAGCTCCAACCCAGCCCTTCTGCCTAGGATCCCTCAGCCCTGCTGTGGCCACTCTAGCTTTTAGTTCCATCCAGCTATGTGTTAGAGGATCTTTAGCCAGAGGTTATCAAGCCCCAACCCAGCCCTTCTGCCTAGGATCCCCAGCCCTGTTGTGGCCACTCTAGCTTTTAGTTCCATCCAGCTATGTGTTAGAGGATCTTTAGCCAGAGGTCACCCTACCCTGTTATCCCCTACAATACCTTTCCTTAGGTCCTCAGGATCACTGGCATCAAACACCTCAGTTCCTCTCCAACAAGAAGAGAATACCTTCTAACGCTGGCATCACCACTCTCTGCCCTTTCTGTATTTGTGGACTCTATCATAGTTACTGTCTGTTCTCTGTCTTTGTGGACTCTATCATAGTTACTGTCTGTTCTCTGTCTTTGTGGACTCTATCATAGTTACTGTCTGTTCTCTGTCTTTGTGGACTCTATCATAGTTATTGTCTGTGCTCTGTCTTTGTGGACTCTATCATAGTTACTGTCTGTTCTCTGTCTTTGTGGACTCTATCATAGTTACTGTCTGTTCTCTGTCTTTGTGGCCTCTATCATAGTTACTGTCTGTTCTCTGTCTTTGTGGACTCTATCATAGTTACTGTCTGTTCTCTGTCTTTGTGGACTCTATCATAGTTACTGTCTGTTCTCTGTCTTTGTGGACTCTATCATAGTTACTGTCTGTTCTCTGTCTTTGTGGACTCTATCATAGTTACTGTCTGTTCTCTGTCTTTGTGGACTCTATCATAGTGACTCTTTTTTCTCTGTGCTGGAATCAGACCGAGATTGAATCCCAAATCTGTTGTAGCACGCTTGACATATAAAGGTTATTTCCAATTGAGCCAACAACTGAAGAGTTGACCTTGAATGTGGGAACATTGAGCTGACATCTGAACAGTTATCCTTGAATGTGGGAACATTGAGCTGACATCTGAACAGTTAACCTTGAATGTGGGAACATTGAGCTGACATCTGAACAGTTAACCTTGAATGTGGGAACATTGAGCTGACATCTGAACAGTTAACCTTGAATGTGGGAACATTGAGCTGACATCTGAACAGTTAACCTTGAATATGTGAACATTGAGCTGACATCTGAACAGTCATCCTTGAATGTGGGAACATTGAGCTGAAATCTGAACAGTCATCCTTGAATGTGGGAACATTGAGCTGACATCTGAACAGTTATCCTTGAATGTGGGAACATTGAGCTGACAAATGAACAGTTATCCTTGAATGTGGGAACATTGAGCTGACATCTGAACAGTTAACCTTGAATGTGGGAACATTGAGCTGACATCTGAACAGTTATCCTTGAATGTGGGAACATTGAGCTGACATCTGAACAGTTATCCTTGAATGTGGGAACATTGAGCTGACATCTGAACAGTTAACCTTGAATGTGGGAACATTGAGCTGACATCTGAACAGTTAACCTTGAATGTGGGAACATTGAGCTGACATCTGAACAGTTAACCTTGAATGTGGGAACATTGAGCTGACATCTGAACAGTTAACCTTGAATGTGGGAACATTGAGCTGACATCTGAACAGTTAACCTTGAATGTGGGAACATTGAGCTGACATCTGAACAGTTAACCTAAATGTGTGAACATTGAGCTGACATCTGAACAGTCATCCTTGAATGTGGGAACATTGAGCTGAAATCTGAACAGTTATCCTTGAATGTGGGAACATTGAGCTGACATCTGAACAGTTATCCTTGAATGTGGGAACATTGAGCTGACATCTGAACAGTTATCCTTGAATGTGGGAACATTGAGCTGACATCTGAACAGTTATCCTTGAATGTGGGAACATTGAGCTGACATCTGAACAGTTATCCTTGAATGTGGGAACATTGAGCTGACAAATGAACAGTTATCCTTGAATGTGGGAACATTGAGCTGACATCTGAACAGTTAACCTTGAATGTGGGAACATTGAGCTGACATCTGAACAGTTATCCTTGAATGTGGGAACATTGAGCTGACATCTGAACAGTTATCCTTGAATGTGGGAACATTGAGCTGACATCTGAACAGCTAACCTTGAATGTGGGAACATTGAGCTGACATCTGAACAGTTAACCTTGAATGTGGGAACATTGAGCTGACATCTGAACAGTTAACCTTGAATGTGGGAACATTGAGCTGACATCTGAACAGTTAACCTTGAATGTGGGAACATTGAGCTGACATCTGAACAGTTAACCTTGAATGTGGGAACATTGAGCTGACATCTGAACAGTTAACCTAAATGTGTGAACATTGAGCTGACATCTGAACAGTCATCCTTGAATGTGGGAACATTGAGCTGAAATCTGAACAGTTATCCTTGAATGTGGGAACATTGAGCTGACATCTGAACAGTTATCCTTGAATGTGGGAACATTGAGCTGACATCTGAACAGTTATCCTTGAATGTGGGAACATTGAGCTGACATCTGAACAGTTATCCTTGAATGTGGGAACATTGAGCTGACATCTGAACAGTTATCCTTGAATGTGGGAACATTGAGCTGACATCTGAACAGTTAACCTTGAATGTGGGAACATTGAGCTGACATCTGAACAGTTATCCTTGAATGTGGGAACATTGCCTTTAAAAGGCACATTGTTGACAGCACTCCACGGATGGAATCCTGGCCTCAGTTTTTATCTGCACATCTCAGAGCTCTGAGAGAAACATCACAACTACAGACATGAGCAGAGAAGGTTAGCGGAAGGAAATTAATCGTTAATCTTTGTTGCCTCCTTTTCAATTAGTTTATCTCTCTTCGTTTATCTCGCTCCCTTTTCCTTTGTCCCTTGCTTCCACACAGGAAGTGATTTAAATGAATGTTCCTGTCTGCGCTAGTAAAAAAAAGCCCTACGGGAGTCCAACAGGACCATTTCCACAATCCAGGACAATGCCAGGATTTGAATATGAATTCTAACAGGATTTTTTATTGGAATCCAAAATTATATTTTTTTACTATTGTAAAATGTTTAAGGAGAGTTAGTTATTTTCTTGACAGGCCAAATGTACGTACAGATAGAGGTACAGAAACCTGTTAAAAACAGTCTTCAAGGGGCATATGTGGCCTGGAGTCAGGCGCTTAGACCACTACATCAAACTCCAGCCCACTGATAGGTTGTTTCTATTGCTATATGTACAATTCTATAGGAAAGAATCCCAATGAGTCCAATAGGACTGGTTCTGAAATCTGATAAGATTTTCCTATTGGATTCTAATTGGATCCTTGTATTGGAATCTTGTGTTTTTTTCCTCTCATAAAGACCTATATAGATTTTGTCTATGGGAATTGTAGAGATGTTTACATTACATACTGAAGGAATGTGCTGTACACTATAGTTAACTTAGCTGCTTAACATGTGGATCACCCACCCTACAAACCTCTTAGACAATTACCTATGAAGGTGGACAGTGGACATGTGAACTATAATAACATCAAAAGCAACCAACATTGAACTGCCACCCTATAGTGGGGAACCCCTATATCCAGTATGGAACCCCTCTACCCAGTATGGAACCCTTCTACCCAGAATGGAACCCCTCTACTCAGAATGGAACCCCTCTACTCAGAATGGAACCCCTCTACCCAGAATGGAACCCCTCTACCCAGAATGGAACCCCTCTACCCAGAATGGAACCCCTCTACCCAGAATGGAACCCCTCTAACCAGAATGGAACCCCTCTACCCAGAATGGAACCCCTCTAATCAGAATGGAACACCTCTAACCAGTATGGAACCCCTCTACCCAGAATGGAACCCCTCTACCCAGAATGGAACCCCTCTACTCAGAATGGAACCCCTCTACTCAGAATGGAACCCCTCTACCCAGAATGGAACCCCTCTACCCAGAATGGAACCCCTCTACCCAGAATGGAACCCCTCTAACCAGTATGGAACCCCTCGGACAAGTATGGAACCCCTGGACCCAGTTTGGAACCTCTGGACCCAGTATGGAACCCCTCTACCCAGAATGGAACCATTCTACCCAGTATGGAACCCCTCTACCCAGTATGGAACCCCTGGACCCAGTATGGAAGCCCTCTACCCAGTATGGAATCCCTCTACCCAGTATGGAACCCCTCGACCCAGTATGTAACCAATCGAACAAGTATGGAACCCCTGGACCCAGTATGGAACCCCTGGACCCAGTATGGAACCTCTGGACCCAGTATGGAACCCCTCTATCCAGTATGGAACCCCTGGACCCAGTATGGAACCCCTCGACCCAGTATGGAACCTCTCGAACAAGTATGGAACCCCTGGAAACGTATGGAACCCCTCGAACAAGTATGGAACCACTGGACCCAGTATGGAACCCCTCGACCCAGTATGGAACCTCTGGACCCAGTATGGAACCCCTCTACCCAGTATGGAACCCCTGGACCCAGTATGGAACCCCTATACCCAGTATGGAACCCCTCTACCCAGTATGGAACCCCTCAGACCAGTATGGAACCACACGACCCAGTATGGAACACTTCGACCCAGTATGGAACTCTTCTACCAAGTATGGAACCGCTCAACCCAGTATGGAACCCCTCGACCCAGTATGGAAACCCTCGACCCAGTATGGAAACCCTCGACCCAGTATGGAAACCCTCTGCCCAGTATGGAACCCCTCTACCCAGAATGGAAACCCTCTACCCAGAATGGAACCCCTCTAACCCAGAATGGAAACCCTCTACTCAGAATGGAACCCCTCTACCCAGTATGGAACCCCTCGAACAAGTATGGAACCCCTCGCCCCAGGATGGAACCCCTCGACCCAGTATGGAACCCCTTGATCCAGTATGGAAAACCCTCGACCCAGTATGGAACCCCTCGATCCAGTATGGAACCCCTCGCCCCAGTATGGAACCCCTCTACCCAGAATGGAAACCCTCTACCCAGAATGGAACACCTCTACCCAGAATGGAAACCCTCTACTCAGAATGGAACCCCTCTACCCAGTATGGAACCCCTCGAACAAGTATGGAACCCCTCGCCCCAGGATGGAACCCCTCGACCCAGTATGGAACCCCTCGATCCAGTATGGAAAACCCTCGACCCAGTATGGAACCCCTCGATCCAGTATGGAACCCCTCGCCCCAGTATGGAACCCCTCGACCCAGTATGGAAACCCTCTACCCATTATGGAACCCCTCGACCCAGTATGAAACCCCTGGACAAGGTATGGAACCCCTCGACCCAGTATGGAAGCCCTCTAATCAGTATGGAACCCCTCGACCCAGTATGGAATCCATCGACCCAGTATGGAACCCCTCGGCCTAGTAAGGAACCACACGAGACAGTATGGAACCCCTGGACCCAGTATGGAACCCCTCTACCCTGTATCAAACAACTCTACCCAGTATGGAACCCTTCTACCCAGTTTGGAAACCCTCTACCCATTATGGAACCCCTCAACCCAGTATGGAACCCCTGGACCAGGTATGGAACCTCTCGACCCAGTATGGAAGCCCTCTAATCAGTATGGAACCCCTCGACCAAGTATGGAACCCTTCTACACAGTTTGGAACCCCTCGAACAAGTATGGAATCCCTCGACCCCGTATGGAACCCCTCGACCCAGTATGGAACCACACGAGACAGTATGGAACCCCTGGACCCAGTATGGAACCCCTCTACCCAGTATGGAACAACTCTACCTAGTATGGAACCCTTCTACCCAGAATGGAACCCCTATACCCGGAATGGAACCCCTCTACCCAGTATGGAACCCCTCGAACGAGTATGGAACCCCTGAACCAGGTATGGAACGCCTCGACCCAGTATGGAACCCCTTTACCCAGAATGGAACCCCTGGACCCAGTATGGAACCCCTCTACCCAGTATGGAACACCTCTACCCATTATGGAACCCCTCGACCCAGTATCGAACCCCTGGACCCAGAATGGAACCCCTCTAATAAGTATGGAACCCCTGGACCCAGTATGGAACCCCTGGATCCAGTATAGAACCCATCTACCCAGTATGGAACCCCTCTACCCAGAATGGAAACCCTCTACCCAGTATGGAACCCCTCGACCCAGAATGAAACCCCTCGAACCAGAATGTAACCTCCTGACCCAGTATGGAAACCCTTCTACCCAGTATGGAACCCCTCTACCCAGTCTGGAACCCCTCTTCCCAGAATGGAAACCCTCTACCCAGTATGGAACCCCTCGACCCAGTATGGAACCCTTCTACCCGGTATGGAACCCCTTGATCCAGTATGGCAACCTCTCGACCCAGTATGGAACCCCTCGACCCGGAATGGAACCCCTCGATCCAGTATGGAACCCCTCGACCCAGTATGGAACCCCTCAATTCATTATGGAAACCTCTCGACCCAGTATGGAACCCCTCTTCCCAGAATGGAAACCCTCTACCTAGTATGGAACCCCTTGACCCAGTATGGAACCCTTCTACCCGGTATGGAACCCCTCGATCCAGTATGGAACCCTTCTACCCGGTATGGAACCCCTTGATCCAGTATGGAAACCTCTCGACCCAGTATGGAACCCCTCTTCCCAGAATGGAAACCCTCTACCTAGTATGGAACCCCTCGACCCAGTATGGAACCCTTCTACCCGGTATGGAACCCCTCGATCCAATATGGAACCCTTCTACCCGGTATGGAACCCCTCTTCCCAGAATGGAAACCCTCTACCCAGTATGGAACCCCTCGACCCAGTATGGAACCCTTCTACCTGGTATGGAACCCCTCGATCCAGTATGGAAACTTCTCGACCCAGTATGGAACCCCTCGACCCAGAATGGAAGCCCTCGATCCAGTATGGAACCCCTCGACCCAGTATGGAACCCCTCGATCCATTATGGAACCCCTCTACCCATTATGGAACCTTCTCGACCCAGTATGGAACCCCTGGACCCAGTATGGAACCCCTCGACCCGGAATGGAACCCCTCAATCCAGTATGGAACCCCTCGACCCAGTATGGAACCCCTCGATCCATTATGGAACCCCTCTACCCATTATGGAACCTTCTCGACCCAGTATGGAACCCCTGGACCCAGTATGGAACCCCTCGACCCGGAATGGAACCCCTCGATACAGTATGGAACCCCTCGACCCAGTATGGAACCCCTCGATCCATTATGGAACCCCTCTACCCATTATGGAACCACATGACCCAGTATGGAACCCTTCGACCCAGTATGGAACCCTTCTACCCAGTATGGAACCCCTTCAGCCAGTATGGAAACCCCTCGATCCAGTGTGGAACCGCTCGACCAAGTATGGAACCCATCGACCCAGTATGGAAACCCTCTACCCAGTATTGGAACCCCTCTACCCTCAACCCAGTATGGAAACCCTCGACCCAGTATGCAAACCCTCTACCCAGTATGGAACCCCTCTGCCCAGTATGGAACCACTCTACCCAGTATGGAACAACTCTACCCAGTATGGAACCCTTCTACCCATTATGGAACCCCTCAACCCAGTATGGAACCCCTGGACCAGGTTTGGAACCTCTCGACCCAGTATGGAAGCCCTCTAATCAGTATGGAACCCCTCGACCCAGTATGGAAACCCTCAACCCAGTATGGAACCCTTCTACACAGTTTGGAACCCCTCGAACAAGTATGGAATCCCTCGACCCGGTATGGAACCCCTCGGCCCAGTATGGAACCACACGAGACAGTATGGAACCCCTGGACCCAGTATGGCACCCCTCTACCCAGTATGGAACAACTCTACCTAGAATGGAACCCTTCTACCCAGAATGGAACCCCTCGACCCAGAATGGAACCCCTATACCCGGAATGGAACCCCTCTACCCAGTATGGAACCCCTCGAACAAGTATGGAACCCCTGGACCAGGTATGGAATGCCTGGACCCAGTATGGAACCCCTTTGCCCAGTATGGAACACCTCTACCCATTATGGAACCCCTCAACCCAGTATGGAACCCCTGGACCCAGTATGGAACCCCTCTAATCAGTATGGAAGCTCTGGACCCAGTATGGAACCCCTGGACCCAGTATAGAACCCATCTACCCAGTATGGAACCCTTCTACCCAGAATGGAACCCCTTTACTCAGAATGGAACACCTCTACTCAGAATGGAACCCCTCTACCCAGAATGGAACCCCTCTACCCAGAATGGAACCCCTCTAACCAGTATGGAATCCCTCGAACAAGTATGGAACCCCTGGACCCAGTTTGGAACCTCTGGACCCAGTATGGAACCCCTCTACCCAGAATGGAACCCTTCTACCCAGTATGGAACCCCTCTACCCAGTATGGAACCCCTGGACCCAGTATGGAAGCCCTCTACCCAGTATGGAATCCCTCTACCCAGTATGGAACCCCTCGACCCAGTATGTAACCAATCGAACAAGTATGGAACCCCTGGACCCAGTATGGAACCCCTGGACCCAGTATGGAACCTCTGGACCCAGTATGGAACCCCTCTATCCAGTATGGAACCCCTGGACCCAGTATGGAACCCCTCAACCCAGTATGGAACCTCTCGAACAAGTATGGAACCCCTGGAAACGTATGGAACCCCTCGAACAAGTATGGAACCACTGGACCCAGTATGGAACCCCTCGACCCAGTATGGAATCTCTGGACCCAGTATGGAACCCCTCTACCCAGTATGGAACCCCTGGACCCAGTATGGAACCCCTCTACCCAGTATGGAACCCCTCTACCCAGTATGGAACCCCTCAGACCAGTATGGAACCACACGACCCAGTATGGAACACTTCGACCCAGTATTGAACTCTTCTACCAAGTATGGAACCGCTCAACCCAGTATGGAACCCCTCGACCCAGTATGGAAACCCTCGACCCAGTATGGAAACCCTCGACCCAGTATGGAAACCCTCGACCCAGTATGGAAACCCTCTGCCCAGTATGGAACCCCTCTACCCAGAATGGAAACCCTCTACCCAGAATGGAACCCCTCTAACCCAGAATGGAAACCCTCTACTCAGAATGGAACCCCTCTACCCAGTATGGAACCCCTCGAACAAGTATGGAACCCCTCGCCCCAGGATGGAACCCCTCGACCCAGTATGGAACCCCTTGATCCAGTATGGAAAACCCTCGACCCAGTATGGAACCCCTCGATCCAGTATGGAACCCCTCGACCCTGTATGGAACCCCTCAAACCCAGAATGGAAACCCTCTACCCAGAATGGAACCCCTCTACCCAGAATGGAAACCCTCTACTCAGAATGGAACCCCTCTACCCAGTATGGAACCCCTCGAACAAGTTTGGAACCCCTCGCCCCAGGATGGAACCCCTCGACCCAGTATGGAACCCCTCGATCCAGTATGGAAAACCCTCGACCCAGTATGGAACCTCTCGATCCAGTATGGAACCCCTCGCCCCAGTATGGAACCCCTCGACCCAGTATGGAAACCCTCTACCCATTATGGAACCCCTCGACCCAGTATGGAACCCCTGGACAAGGTATGGAACCCCTCGACCCAGTATGGAAGCCCTCTAATCAGTATGGAACCCCTCGACCCAGTATGGAATCCATCGACCCAGTATGGAACCCCTCGGCCTAGTAAGGAACCACACGAGACAGTATGGAACCCCTGGACCCAGTATGGAACCCCTCTACCCTGTATCGAACAACTCTACCCAGTATGGAACCCTTCTACCCAGTTTGGAAACCCTCTACCCATTATGGAACCCCTCAACCCAGTATGGAACCCCTGGACCAGGTATGGAACCTCTCGACCCAGTATGGAAGCCCTCTAATCAGTATGGAACCCCTCGACCAAGTATGGAACCCTTCTACACAGTTTGGAACCCCTCGAACAAGTATGGAATCCCTCGACCCCGTATGGAACCCCTCGACCCAGTATGGAACCCCTCTACCCAGTATGGAACCCCTCAGACCAGTATGGAACCACACGACCCAGTATGGAACACTTCGACCCAGTATGGAACTCTTCTACCAAGTATGGAACCGCTCAACCCAGTATGGAACCCCTCGACCCAGTATGGAAACCCTCGACCCAGTATGGAAACCCTCGACCCAGTATGGAAACCCTCGACCCAGTATGGAAACCCTCTACCCTGTATCAAACAACTCTACCCAGTATGGAACCCTTCTACCCAGTTTGGAAACCCTCTACCCATTATGGAACCCCTCAACCCAGTATGGAACCCCTGGACCAGGTATGGAACCTCTCGACCCAGTATGGAAGCCCTCTAATCAGTATGGAACCCCTCGACCAAGTATGGAACCCTTCTACACAGTTTGGAACCCCTCGAACAAGTATGGAATCCCTCGACCCCGTATGTAACCCCTCGACCCAGTATGGAACCACACGAGACAGTATGGAACCCCTGGACCCAGTATGGAACCCCTCTACCCAGTATGGAACAACTCTACCTAGTATGGAACCCTTCTACCCAGAATGGAACCCCTATACCCGGAATGGAACCCCTCTACCCAGTATGGAACCCCTCGAACAAGTATGGAACCCCTGAACCAGGTATGGAACGCCTCTACCCAGTATGGAACCCCTTTACCCAGAATGGAACCCCTGGACCCAGTATGGAACCCCTCTACCCAGTATGGAACACCTCTACCCATTATGGAACCCCTCGACCCAGTATCGAACCCCTGGACCCAGAATGGAACCCCTCTAATAAGTATGGAACCCCTGGACCCAGTATGGAACCCCTGGACCCAGTATAGAACCCATCTACCCAGTATGGAACCCCTCTACCCAGAATGGAAACCCTCTACCCAGTATGGAACCCCTCGACCCAGAATGAAACCCCTCGAACCAGAATGTAACCTCCTGACCCAGTATGGAAACCCTTCTACCCAGTATGGAACCCCTCTACCCAGTCTGGAACCCCTCTTCCCAGAATGGAAACCCTCTACCCAGTATGGAACCCCTCGACCCAGTATGGAACCCTTCTACCCGGTATGGAACCCCTCGATCCAGTATGGAAACCTCTCGACCCAGTATGGAACCCCTCGACCCGGAATGGAACCCCTCGATCCAGTATGGAACCCCTCGACCCAGTATGGAACCCCTCAATCCATTATGGAAACCTCTCGACCCAGTATGGAACCCCTCTTCCCAGAATGGAAACCCTCTACCTAGTATGGAACCCCTTGACCCAGTATGGAACCCTTCTACCCGGTATGGAACCCCTCGATCCAGTATGGAACCCTTCTACCCGGTATGGAACCCCTCGATCCAGTATGGAAACCTCTCGACCCAGTATGGAACCCCTCTTCCCAGAATGGAAACCCTCTACCTAGTATGGAACCCCTCGACCCAGTATGGAACCCTTCTACCCGGTATGGAACCCCTCGATCCAATATGGAACCCTTCTACCCGGTATGGAACCCCTCTTCCCAGAATGGAAACCCTCTACCCAGTATGGAACCCCTGGACCCAGTATGGAACCTCTGGACCCAGTATGGAACCCCTCTATCCAGTATGGAACCCCTGGACCCAGTATGGAACCCCTCGACCCAGTATGGAACCTCTCGAACAAGTATGGAACCCCTGGAAACGTATGGAACCCCTCGAACAAGTATGGAACCACTGGACCCAGTATGGAACCCCTCGACCCAGTATGGAATCTCTGGACCCAGTATGGAACCCCTCTACCCAGTATGGAACCCCTGGACCCAGTATGGAACCCCTCTACCCAGTATGGAACCCCTCTACCCAGTATGGAACCACTCAGACCAGTATGGAACCACACGACCCAGTATGGAACACTTCGACCCAGTATGGAACTCTTCTACCAAGTATGGAACCGCTCAACCCAGTATGGAACCCCTCGACCCAGTATGGAAACCCTCGACCCAGTATGGAAACCCTCGACCCAGTATGGAAACCCTCGACCCAGTATGGAAACCCTCTGCCCAGTATGGAACCCCTCTACCCAGAATGGAAACCCTCTACCCAGAATGGAACCCCTCTAACCCAGAATGGAAACCCTCTACTCAGAATGGAACCCCTCTACCCAGTATGGAACCCCTCGAACAAGTATGGAACCCCTCGCCCCAGGATGGAACCCCTCGACCCAGTATGGAACCCCTTGATCCAGTATGGAAAACCCTCGACCCAGTATGGAACCCCTCGATCCAGTATGGAACCCCTCGACCCTGTATGGAACCCCTCAAACCCAGAATGGAAACCCTCTACCCAGAATGGAACCCCTCTACCCAGAATGGAAACCCTCTACTCAGAATGGAACCCCTCTACCCAGTATGGAACCCCTCGAACAAGTATGGAACCCCTCGCCCCAGGATGGAACCCCTCGACCCAGTATGGAACCCCTCGATCCAGTATGGAAAACCCTCGACCCAGTATGGAACCTCTCGATCCAGTATGGAACCCCTCGCCCCAGTATGGAACCCCTCGACCCAGTATGGAAACCCTCTACCCATTATGGAACCCCTCGACCCAGTATGGAACCCCTGGACAAGGTATGGAACCCCTCGACCCAGTATGGAAGCCCTCTAATCAGTATGGAACCCCTCGACCCAGTATGGAATCCATCGACCCAGTATGGAACCCCTCGGCCTAGTAAGGAACCACACGAGACAGTATGGAACCCCTGGACCCAGTATGGAACCCCTCTACCCTGTATCGAACAACTCTACCCAGTATGGAACCCTTCTACCCAGTTTGGAAACCCTCTACCCATTATGGAACCCCTCAACCCAGTATGGAACCCCTGGACCAGGTATGGAACCTCTCGACCCAGTATGGAAGCCCTCTAATCAGTATGGAACCCCTCGACCAAGTATGGAACCCTTCTACACAGTTTGGAACCCCTCGAACAAGTATGGAATCCCTCGACCCCGTATGGAACCCCTCGACCCAGTATGGAACCCCTCTACCCAGTATGGAACCCCTCAGACCAGTATGGAACCACACGACCCAGTATGGAACACTTCGACCCAGTATGGAACACTTCGACCCAGTATGGAACTCTTCTACCAAGTATGGAACCGCTCAACCCAGTATGGAACCCCTCGACCCAGTATGGAAACCCTCGACCCAGTATGGAAACCCTCGAACCAGTATGGAAACCCTCGACCCAGTATGGAAACCCTCTACCCTGTATCGAACAACTCTACCCAGTATGGAACCCTTCTACCCAGTTTGGAAACCCTCTACCCATTATGGAACCCCTCAACCCAGTATGGAACCCCTGGACCAGGTATGGAACCTCTCGACCCAGTATGGAAGCCCTCTAATCAGTATGGAACCCCTCGACCAAGTATGGAACCCTTCTACACAGTTTGGAACCCCTCGAACAAGTATGGAATCCCTCGACCCCGTATGTAACCCCTCAACCCAGTATGGAACCACACGAGACAGTATGGAACCCCTGGACCCAGTATGGAACCCCTCTACCCAGTATGGAACAACTCTACCTAGTATGGAACCCTTCTACCCAGAATGGAACCCCTATACCCGGAATGGAACCCCTCTACCCAGTATGGAACCCCTCGAACAAGTATGGAACCCCTGAACCAGGTATGGAACGCCTCTACCCAGTATGGAACCCCTTTACCCAGAATGGAACCCCTGGACCCAGTATGGAACCCCTCTACCCAGTATGGAACACCTCTACCCATTATGGAACCCCTCGACCCAGTATCGAACCCCTGGACCCAGAATGGAACCCCTCTAATAAGTATGGAACCCCTGGACCCAGTATGGAACCCCTGGACCCAGTATAGAACCCATCTACCCAGTATGGAACCCCTCTACCCAGAATGGAAACCCTCTACCCAGTATGGAACCCTTCGACCCAGAATGAAACCCCTCGAACCAGAATGTAACGTCCTGACCCAGTATGGAAACCCTTCTACCCAGTATGGAACCCCTCTACCCAGTCTGGAACCCCTCTTCCCAGAATGGAAACCCTCTACCCAGTATGGAACCCCTCGACCCAGTATGGAACCCTTCTACCCGGTATGGAACCCCTCGATCCTGTATGGAAACCTCTCGACCCAGTATGGAACCCCTCGACCCGGAATGGAACCCCTCGATCCAGTATGGAACCCCTCGACCCAGTATGGAACCCCTCAATCCATTATGGAAACCTCTCGACCCAGTATGGAACCCCTCTTCCCAGAATGGAAACCCTCTACCTAGTATGGAACCCCTTGACCCAGTATGGAACCCTTCTACCCGGTATGGAACCCCTCGATCCAGTATGGAACCCTTCTACCCGGTATGGAACCCCTCGATCCAGTATGGAAACCTCTCGACCCAGTATGGAACCCCTCTTCCCAGAATGGAAACCCTCTACCTAGTATGGAACCCCTCGACCCAGTATGGAACCCTTCTACCCGGTATGGAACCCCTCGATCCAATATGGAACCCTTCTACCCGGTATGGAACCCCTCTTCCCAGAATGGAAACCCTCTACCCAGTATGGAACCCCTCGACCCAGTATGGAACCCTTCTACCTGGTATGGAACCCCTCGATCCAGTATGGAAACCTCTCGACCCAGTATGGAACCCCTCAACCCAGAATGGAAGCCCTCAATCCAGTATGGAACCCCTCGACCCAGTATGGAACCCCTCGATCCATTATGGAACCCCTCTACCCATTATGGAACCTTCTCTACCCAGTATGGAACCCCTGGACCCAGTATGGAACCCCTCGACCCGGAATGGAACCCCTCGATACAGTATGGAACCCCTCGACCCAGTATGGAACCCCTCGATCCATTATGGAACCCCTCTACCCATTATGGAACCACATGACCCAGTATGGAACCCTTCGACCCAGTATGGAACCCTTCTACCCAGTATGGAACCCCTTCAGCCAGTATGGAAACCCCTCGATCCAGTGTGGAACCGCTCGACCAAGTATGGAACCCATCGACCCAGTATGGAAACCCTCTACCCAGTATTGGAACCCCTCTACCCTCAACCCAGTATGGAAACCCTCGACCCAGTATGGAAACCCTCTACCCAGTATGGAACCCCTCTGCCCAGTATGGAACCACTCTACCCAGTATGGAACAACTCTACCCAGTATGGAACCCTTCTACCCATTATGGAACCCCTCAACCCAGTATGGAACCCCTGGACCAGGTATGGAACCCCTCGACCCAGTATGGAAGCCCTCTAATCAGTATGGAACCCCTCGACCCAGTATGGAAACCCTCAACCCAGTATGGAACCCTTCTACACAGTTTGGAACCCCTCGAACAAGTATGGAATCCCTCGACCCGGTATGGAACCCCTCGGCCCAGTATGGAACCACACGAGACAGTATGGAACAACTCTACCTAGAATGGAACCCTTCTACCCAGAATGGAACCCCTCGACCCAGAATGGAACCCCTATACCCGGAATGGAACCCATCTACCCAGTATGGAACCCCTCGAACAAGTATGGAACCCCTGGACCAGGTATGGAATGCCTGGACCCAGTATGGAACCCCTTTGCCCAGTATGGAACACCTCTACTCATTATGGAACCCCTCAACCCAGTATGGAACCCCTGGACCCAGTATGGAACCCCTCTAATCAGTATGGAAGCTCTGGACCCAGTATGGAACCCCTGGACCCAGTATAGAACCCATCTACCCAGTATGGAACCCTTCTACCCAGAATGGAAACCCTCTACCCAGTATGGAACCCCTCTACCCAGAATGGAACCCCTCTACCCAGTATAGAAGCCCTCGACCCAGAATGGAACCCCTCGAACCAGAATGTAACCTCCTGACCCAGTATGGAAACCCTTCTACCCAGTATGGAACCCCTCTACCCAGTCTGGAACCCCTCTTCCCAGAATGGAAACCCTCTACCCAGTATGGAACCCCTCGACCCAGTATGGAACCCTTCTACCCGGTATGGAACCCCTCGATCCAGTATGGAAACCTCTCGACCCAGTATGGAACCCCTCGACCCAAAATTATATTTTTTTACTATTGTAAAATGTTTAAGGAGAGTTAGTTATTTTCTTGACAGGCCAAATGTACGTACAGATAGAGGTACAGAAACCTGTTAAAAACAGTCTTCAAGGGGCATATGTGGCCTGGAGTCAGGCGCTTAGACCACTACATCAAACTCCAGCCCATTGATAGGTTGTTTCTATTGCTATATATACAATTCTATAGGAAAGAATCCCAATGGAGTCCAATAGGACTGGTTCTGAAATCTGATAAGATTTTCCTATTGGATTCTAATTGGATCCTTGTATTGGAATCTTGTGTTTTTTTCCTCTCATAAAGACCTATATAGATTTTGTCTATGGGAATTGTAGAGATGTTTACATTACATACTGAAGGAATGTGCTGTACACTATAGTTAACTTAGCTGCTTAACATGTGGATCACCCACCCTACAAACCTCTTAGACAATTACCTATGAAGGTGGACAGTGGACATGTGAACTATAATAACATCAAAAGCAACCAACATTGAACTGCCACCCTATAGTGGGGAACCCCTATATCCAGTATGGAACCCCTCTACCCAGTATGGAACCCTTCTACCCAGAATGGAACCCCTCTACTCAGAATGGAACCCCTCTACTCAGAATGGAACCCCTCTACCCAGAATGGAACCCCTCTACCCAGAATGGAACCCCTCTACCCAGAATGGAACCCCTCTAACCAGAATGGAACCCCTCTACCCAGAATGGAACCCCTCTAATCAGTATGGAACCCCTCGAACAAGTATGGAACCCCTGGACCCAGTTTGGAACCTCTGGACCCAGTATGGAACCCCTCTACCCAGAATGGAACCCTTCTACCCAGTATGGAACCCCTCTACCCAGTATGGAACCCCTGGACCCAGTATGGAAGCCCTCTACCCAGTATGGACCCCTCTACCCAGTATGGAACCCCTCGACCCAGTATGTAACCAATCGAACAAGTATGGAACCCCTGGACCCAGTATGGAACCCCTGGACCCAGTATGGAACCTCTGGACCCAGTATGGAACACCTCTATCCAGTATGGAACCCCTGGACCCAGTATGGAACCCCTCGACCCAGTATGGAACCCCTCGAACAAGTATGGAACCCCTGGAACAGTATGGAACCCCTCGAACAAGTATGGAACCACTGGACCCAGTATGGAACCCCTCGACCCAGTATGGAACCTCTGGACCCAGTATGGAACCCCTCTACCCAGTATGGAACCCCTGGACCCAGTATGGAACCCCTCTACCCAGTATGGAACCCCTCTACCCAGTATGGAACCCCTCAGACCAGTATGGAACCACACGACCCAGTATGGAACACTTCGACCCAGTATGGAACTCTTCTACCAAGTATGGAACCGCTCAACCCAGTATGGAACCCCTCGACCCAGTATGGAAACCCTCGACCCAGTATGGAAACCCTCTGCCCAGTATGGAACCCCTCTACCCAGAATGGAAACCCTATACCCAGAATGGAACCCCTCTAACCAGAATGGAAAACCTCTACTCAGAATGGAACCCCTCTACCCAGTATGGAACCCCTCGAACAAGTATGGAACCCCTCAACCCAGTATGAAATCCCTCGACCCAGTATGGAAACCCCTCTACCCAGAATGGAAACCCTCTACCCAGAATGGAACCCCTCTACCCAGTATGGAACCCCTCAAACAAGTATGGAACCCCTCGCCCCAGGATGGAACCCCTCGACCCAGTATGGAACCCCTCGATCCAGTATGGAAAACCCTGGACCCAGTATGGAACCCCTCGATCCAGTATGGAACCCCTCGCCCCAGTATGGAACTTCTCGTCCCAGTATGGAAACCCTCTACCCATTATGGAAACCCTCGACCCATTATGGAACCCCTGGACAAGGTATGGAACCCCTCGACCCAGTATGGAACCCCACTAATCAGTATGGAACCCTCGACCCAGTATGGAACCCCTCGACCCAGTATGGAACCCTTCGACCCAGCATGGAACCCCTCGAACAAGTATGGAATCCCTCGACCCAGTATGGAACCACACGACCCAGTATGGAACCCCTCTACCCAGTATGGAACAACTCTACCCAGTATGGAACCCTTCTACCCAGAATGGAACCCCTCGACCCAGAATGGAACCCCTTGACCCAGTAAGGAAACCCCTCGGCCCAGTATGGAACCCCTCGATCCAGTTTGGAACCCCTCACCCCAGTATGGAACTTCTCGTCCCAGTATGGAAACCCTCTACCCATTATGGAACCCCTCGACCCATTATTGAACCCCAGGACCCGGTATGGAACCCCTCGACCCAGTATGGAACCCCTCTAATCAGTATGGAACCCCTAGCCCCAATATGGAACCCCTCGACCCAGTATGGAACCCTTCGACCCAGCATGGAACCCCTCGAACAAGTATGGAATCCCTCGACCCAGTATGGAACCACACGACCCAGTATGGAACCCCTGGACCCAGTATGCAACCCCTCTACCCATTATGGAACAACTCTACCCAGTATGGAACCATTCTACCCAGAATGGAACCCCTCGGCCCAGTATGGAACCCCTCGATCCAGTTTGGAACCCCTCACCCCAGTATGGAACTTCTCGTCCCAGTATGGAAACCCTCTACCCATTATGGAACCCCTCGACCCATTATTGAACCCCAGGACCCGGTATGGAACCCCTCGACCCAGTATGGAACCCCTCTAATCAGTATGGAACCCCTAGCCCCAATATGGAACCCCTCGACCCAGTATGGAACCCTTCGACCCAGCATGGAACCCCTCGAACAAGTATGGAATCCCTCGACCCAGTATGGAACCACACGACCCAGTATGGAACCCCTGGACCCAGTATGCAACCCCTCTACCCATTATGGAACAACTCTACCCAGTATGGAACCATTCTACCCAGAATGGAACCCCTCGACCCAGAATGGAACCCCTCTACCCAGAATGGAACCCCTCTACCCAGTATGGAATCCCTTTAACAAGTATGGAACCCCTTCACCCAGTATGGAACCCCTCGAACCAGTATGGAACCACACGACCCAGTATGGAACCCTTCGACCCAGTATGGAACCCTTCTACCCAGTATGGAACCCCTTCAGCCAGTATGGAAACCCCTCGACCAAGTATTGAACCCCTCGATCAAGTATGGAACCGCTCGACCAAGTATGGAACCCCTCGACCCAGTATGGAAACCCTCTACCCAGTATTGGAACCCCTCTACCCTCGACCCAGTATGGAAACCCTCGACCCAGTATGGAAACCCTCTACCCAGTATGGAACCCCTCTGCCCAGTATGGAACCCCTCTACCCAGAAAGGAAACTCTCTACCCAGAATGGAACCCCTCTACCCAGTATGGAACCCCTCGAACAAGTATGGAACCCCTCGCCCCAGTATGGAACTTCTAGTCCCAGTATGGAAACCCTCAACCCATTATGGAACCCCTGGACAAGGTATGGAACCCCTTGACCCAGTATGGAACCCCACTAATCAGTATGGAACCCTCGACCCAGTATGGAACCCCTCGACCCAGTATGGAACCCTTCGACCCAGCATGGAACCCCTCGAACAAGTATGGAATCCCTCGACCCAGTATGGAACCACACAACCCAGTATGGAACCCCTGGACCCAGTATGGAACCCCTCTACCCAGTATGGAACAACTCTACCCATTATGGAACCCTTCTACCCAGAATGGAACCCCTCGACCCAGAATGGAACCCTTCGACCCAGTATGGAAACCCCTCGACCCAGTATGGAACCCCTCGATCCAGTATGGAACCCCTCGCCCCAGTATGGAACTTCTCATCCCAGTATGGAAACCCTCTACCCATTATGGAACCCCTCGACCCATTATTGAACCCCAGGACCCGGTATGGAACCCCTCGACCCAGTATGGAACCCCTCTAATCAGTATGGAAACCCTAGCCCCAATATGGAACCCCTCGACCCAGTATGGAACCCTTCGACCCAGTATGGAATCCCTCGACCCAGTATGGAACCACACGACCCAGTATGGAACCCCTGGACCCAGTATGCAACCCCTCTACCCAGTATGGAACAACTCTACCCAGTATGGAACCCTTCTACCCAGAATGGAACCCCTCGACCCAGAATGGAACCCCTCTACCCAGAATGGAACCCCTCTACCCAGTATGGAATCCCTTTAACAAGTATGGAACCACTCGCCCCAGTATGGAACCCCACGGCCGAGTATGGAACCCCTCGATCCAGTATGGAAACCCTCTACCCAGTATGGAACCCCTCTGCCCAGTATGGAACCCCTCTACCCAGAAAGGAAACCCTCTACCCAGAATGGAACCCCTCTACCCAGTATGGAACCCCTCGAACAAGTGTGGAACCACTCGCCCCAGTATGGAACCCCACGACCGAGTATGGAACCCCTCGATCCAGTATGGAAACCCCTCGTCCCAGTATGGAACCCCTCGATCCAGTATGGAACCCCTCGCCCCAGTATGGAACCCCTCGACCCAGTATGGAAACCCTCTACCCATTATGGAACCCCTCGACCCAGTATGGAAACCCTCTACCCAGTATGGAACCCCTCTGCCCAGTATGGAACCCCTCTACCCAGAAAGGAAACTCTCTACCCAGAATGGAACCCCTCTACCCAGTATGGAACCCCTCGAACAAGTATGGAACCCCTCGCCCCAGTATGGAACTTCTAGTCCCAGTATGGAAACCCTCAACCCATTATGGAACCCCTGGACAAGGTATGGAACCCCTTGACCCAGTATGGAACCCCACTAATCAGTATGGAACCCTCGACCCAGTATGGAACCCCTCGACCCAGTATGGAACCCTTCGACCCAGCATGGAACCCCTCGAACAAGTATGGAATCCCTCGACCCAGTATGGAACCACACAACCCAGTATGGAACCCCTGGACCCAGTATGGAACCCCTCTACCCAGTATGGAACAACTCTACCCATTATGGAACCCTTCTACCCAGAATGGAACCCCTCGACCCAGAATGGAACCCTTCGACCCAGTATGGAAACCCCTCGACCCAGTATGGAACCCCTCGATCCAGTATGGAACCCCTCGCCCCAGTATGGAACTTCTCATCCCAGTATGGAAACCCTCTACCCATTATGGAACCCCTCGACCCATTATTGAACCCCAGGACCCGGTATGGAACCCCTCGACCCAGTATGGAACCCCTCTAATCAGTATGGAAACCCTAGCCCCAATATGGAACCCCTCGACCCAGTATGGAACCCTTCGACCCAGTATGGAACCCCTCGAACAAGTATGGAATCCCTCGACCCAGTATGGAACCACACGACCCAGTATGGAACCCCTGGACCCAGTATGCAACCCCTCTACCCAGTATGGAACAACTCTACCCAGTATGGAACCCTTCTACCCAGAATGGAACCCCTCGACCCAGAATGGAACCCCTCTACCCAGAATGGAACCCCTCTACCCAGTATGGAATCCCTTTAACAAGTATGGAACCACTCGCCCCAGTATGGAACCCCACGGCCGAGTATGGAACCCCTCGATCCAGTATGGAAACCCTCTACCCAGTATGGAACCCCTCTGCCCAGTATGGAACCCCTCTACCCAGAAAGGAAACCCTCTACCCAGAATGGAACCCCTCTACCCAGTATGGAACCCCTCGAACAAGTGTGGAACCACTCGCCCCAGTATGGAACCCCACGACCGAGTATGGAACCCCTCGATCCAGTATGGAAACCCCTCGTCCCAGTATGGAACCCCTCGATCCAGTATGGAACCCCTCGCCCCAGTATGGAACCCCTCGACCCAGTATGGAAACCCTCTACCCATTATGGAACCCCTCGACCCAGTATGGAACCCCTGGACCCAGTATGGAACCCCTCTACCCAGTATGGAACCCCTCAGACCAGTATGGAACCACACGACCCAGTATGGAACACTTCGACCCAGTATGGAACTCTTCTACCAAGTATGGAACCGCTCAACCCAGTATGGAACCCCTCGACCCAGTATGGAAACCCTCGACCCAGTATGGAAACCCTCTGCCCAGTATGGAACCCCTCTACCCAGAATGGAAACCCTCTACCCAGAATGGAACCCCTCTAACCAGAATGGAAAACCTCTACTCAGAATGGAACCCCTCTACCCAGTATGGAACCCCTCGAACAAGTATGGAACCCCTCAACCCAGTATGAAATCCCTCGACCCAGTATGGAAACCCCTCTACCCAGAATGGAAACCCTCTACCCAGAATGGAACCCCTCTACCCAGTATGGAACCCCTCAAACAAGTATGGAACCCCTCGCCCCAGGATGGAACCCCTCGACCCAGTATGGAACCCCTCGATCCAGTATGGAAAACCCTGGACCCAGTATGGAACCCCTCGATCCAGTATGGAACCCTTCGCCCCAGTATGGAACTTCTCGTCCCAGTATGGAAACCCTCTACCCATTATGGAAACCCTCGACCCATTATGGAACCCCTGGACAAGGTATGGAACCCCTCGACCCAGTATGGAACCCCACTAATCAGTATGGAACCCTCGACCCAGTATGGAACCCCTCGACCCAGTATGGAACCCTTCGACCCAGCATGGAACCCCTCGAACAAGTATGGAATCCCTCGACCCAGTATGGAACCACACGACCCAGTATGGAACCCCTTGACCCAGTATGGAACCCCTCTACCCAGTATGGAACAACTCTACCCAGTATGGAACCCTTCTACCCAGAATGGAACCCCTCGACCCAGAATGGAACCCCTCGACCCAGTAAGGAAACCCCTCGGCCCAGTATGGAACCCCTCGATCCAGTTTGGAACCCCTCACCCCAGTATGGAACTTCTCGTCCCAGTATGGAAACCCTCTACCCATTATGGAACCCCTCGACCCATTATTGAACCCCAGGACCCGGTATGGAACCCCTCGACCCAGTATGGAACCCCTCTAATCAGTATGGAACCCCTAGCCCCAATATGGAACCCCTCGACCCAGTATGGAACCCTTCGACCCAGCATGGAACCCCTCGAACAAGTATGGAATCCCTCGACCCAGTATGGAACCACACGACCCAGTATGGAACCCCTGGACCCAGTATGCAACCCCTCTACCCATTATGGAACAACTCTACCCAGTATGGAACCATTCTACCCAGAATGGAACCCCTCGACCCAGAATGGAACCCCTCTACCCAGAATGGAACCCCTCTACCCAGTATGGAATCCCTTTAACAAGTATGGAACCCCTTCACCCCGTATGGAACCCCTCGAACCAGTATGGAACCACACAACCCAGTATGGAACCCTTCGACCCAGTATGGAACCCTTCTACCCAGTATGGAACCCCTTCAGCCAGTATGGAAACCCCTCGACCAAGTATTGAACCCCTCGATCAAGTATGGAACCGCTCGACCAAGTATGGAACCCCTCGACCCAGTATGGAAACCCTCGACCCAGTATGGAAACCCTCTACCCAGTATGGAACCCCTCTGCCCAGTATGGAACCCCTCTACCCAGAAAGGAAACTCTCTACCCAGAATGGAACCCCTCTACCCAGTATGGAACCCCTCGAACAAGTATGGAACCCCTCGCCCCAGTATGGAACTTCTAGTCCCAGTATGGAAACCCTCGACCCATTATGGAACCCCTGGACAAGGTATGGAACCCCTTGACCCAGTATGGAACCCCACTAATCAGTATGGAACCCTCGACCCAGTATGGAACCCCTCGACCCAGTATGGAACCCTTCAACCCAGCATGGAACCCCTCGAACAAGTATGGAATCCCTCGACCCAGTATGGAACCACACAACCCAGTATGGAACCCCTGGACCTAGTATGGAACCCCTCTACCCAGTATGGAGCAACTCTACCCATTATGGAACCCTTCTACCCAGAATGGAACCCCTCGACCCAGAATGGAACCCTTCGACCCAGTATGGAAACCCCTCGACCCAGTATGGAACCCCTCGATCCAGTATGGAACCCCTCGCCCCAGTATGGAACTTCTCATCCCAGTATGGAAACCCTCTACCCATTATGGAACCCCTCGACCCATTATTGAACCCCAGGACCCGGTATGGAACCCCTCGACCCAGTATGGAACCCCTCTAATCAGTATGGAAACCCTAGCCCCAATATGGAACCCCTCGACCCAGTATGGAACCCTTCGACCCAGTATGGAACCCCTCGAACAAGTATGGAATCCCTCGACCCAGTATGGAACCACACGACCCAGTATGGAACCCCTGGACCCAGTATGCAACCCCTCTACCCAGTATGGAACAACTCTACCCAGTATGGAACCCTTCTACCCAGAATGGAACCCCTCGACCCAGAATGGAACCCCTCTACCCAGAATGGAACCCCTCTACCCAGTATGGAATCCCTTTAACAAGTATGGAACCACTCGCCCCAGTATGGAACCCCACGGCCGAGTATGGAACCCCTCGATCCAGTATGGAAACCCTCTACCCAGTATGGAACCCCTCTGCCCAGTATGGAACCCCTCTACCCAGAAAGGAAACCCTCTACCCAGAATGGAACCCCTCTACCCAGTATGGAACCCCTCGAACAAGTGTGGAACCACTCGCCCCAGTATGGAACCCCACGACCGAGTATGGAACCCCTCGATCCAGTATGGAAACCCCTCGTCCCAGTATGGAACCCCTCGATCCAGTATGGAACCCCTCGCCCCAGTATGGAACCCCTCGACCCAGTATGGAAACCCTCTACCCATTATGGAACCCCTCGACCCAGTATGGAACCCCTGGACCCAGTAAGGAACCCCTCTACCCAGTATGGAACCCCTCTACCCAGTATGGAACCCCTCAGACCAGTATGGAACCACACGACCCAGTATGGAACACTTCGACCCAGTATGGAACTCTTCTACAAAGTATGGAACCGCTCAACCCAGTATGGAACCCCTCGACCCAGTATGGAAACCCTCGACCCAGTATGCAAACCCTCTGCCCAGTATGGAACCCCTCTACCCAGAATGGAAACCCTCTAACCAGAATGGAACCCCTCTAACCAGAATGGAAAACCTCTACTCAGAATGGAACCCCTCTACCCAGTATGGAACCCCTCGAACAAGTATGGAACCCCTCAACCCAGTATGAAATCCCTCGACCCAGTATGGAAACCCCTCTACCCAGAATGGAAACCCTCTACCCAGAATGGAACCCCTCTACCCAGTATGGAACCCCTCAAACAAGTATGGAACCCCTCGCCCCAGGATGGAACCCCTCGACCCAGTATGGAACCCCTCGGTCCAGTATGGAAAACCCTGGACCCAGTATGGAACCCCTCGATCCAGTATGGAACCCCTCGCCCCAGTATGGAACTTCTCGTCCCAGTATGGAAACCCTCTACCCATTATGGAAACCCTCGACCCATTATGGAACCCCTGGACAAGGTATGGAACCCCTCGACCCAGTATGGAACCCCACTAATCAGTATGGAACCCTCGACCCAGTATGGAACCCCTCGACCCAGTATGGAAACCTTCGACCCAGCATGGAACCCCTCGAACAAGTATGGAATCCCTCGACCCAGTATGGAACCACACGACCCAGTATGGAACCCCTTGACCCAGTATGGAACCCCTCTACCCAGTATGGAACAACTCTACCCAGTATGGAACCCTTCTACCCAGAATGGAACCCCTCGACCCAGAATGGAACCCCTCGACCCAGTAAGGAAACCCCTCGGCCCAGTATGGAACCCCTCGATCCAGTTTGGAACCCCTCACCCCAGTATGGAACTTCTCGTCCCAGTATGGAAACTCTCTACCCATTATGGAACCCCTCGACCCATTATTGAACCCCAGGACCCGGTATGGAACCCCTCGACCCAGTATGGAACCCCTCTAATCAGTATGGAACCCCTAGCCCCAATATGGAACCCCTCGACCCAGTATGGAACCCTTCGACCCAGCATGGAACCCCTCGAACAAGTATGGAATCCCTCGACCGAGTATGGAACCACACGACCCAGTATGGAACCCCTGGACCCAGTATGCAACCCCTCTACCCATTATGGAACAACTCTACCCAGCATGGAACCATTCTACCCAGAATGGAACCCCTCGACCCAGAATGGAACCCCTCTACCCAGAATGGAACCCCTCTACCCAGTATGGAATCCCTTTAACCTCTTTGATCTCTAGGGGCGCTATTTCATTTTTGGATAAAAAACGTTCCCGTTTTAAGCGCGATATTTTGTCACGAAAAGATGCTCGACTATGCATATTCTTGACAGTTTTTGAAAGAAAACACTCTGAAGTTTCAGAATCTGCAAAGATATTGTCTGTAAGTGCCCCAGAACTCATTCTACAGGCGAAACCAAGATGATGCATCAACCAGGAAATGAGCAGAATTTCTGAAGCTCTGTTTTCCATTGTCTCCTTATATGGCTGTGATTGCGCAAGGAATGAGCCTACACTTTCTGTCGTTCCCCCAAAGTGTTAGCAGCATTGTGACGTATTTGTAGGCATATCATTGGAAGATTGACCATAAGAGACTACATTTTCCAAGTGTCCGCCTGGTGTCCCTGCGTCGAAATTGGAGCGTAAAGCCAGGTGCAATTATTTTTCCATTTGAGAGCAAGGAGAAACCAGGCTTCCACGAAGGATATATCATTGAAGAGATATGTGGAAAAACACCTTGAGGATTGATTCTAAACCACGTTTGCCATGTTTCAGTCGATATTATGGAGTTAATTTGGAAAAAAGTTCGCGTTTTGAGGGCTGAATTTTCGTTTTTTTTTTTTTTTTTTTTTTTTTTTTTTTGGTAGCCAAATGTGATGTACAAAACGGAGCTATTTCTAATACACAAAGAATCTTTTTGGAAAAACGGAGCATCTGCTATCTAACTGAGAGTCTCCTCATTGAAAACATCAGAAGTTCTTCAAAGGTAAGTTATTTTATTTGAAGGCTTTACTTGTTTTTGTGATAGTTGCCTGCTAAATGCTAACGCTAATGCTAACGCTAATGCTAACGCTAAATGCTACGCTAGCTAGCTACTGTTACACAAATGATTGTTTTCCTATGGTTGAAAAGCATATTTTGAAAATCTGAGATGACAGTGTTGTTAACAAAAGGCTAAGCTTGAGAGCTAGCATATTTATTTCATTTCATTTGCGATTTTCATGAATAGTTAACGTTGCGTTATGGTAATGAGCTTAGGTCTATAAATAGAATCCCGGATCCGGGTTTGGTCGTCGCAACAGGTTAACAAGTATGGAACCCCTTCACCCAGTATGGAACCCCTCGAACCAGTATGGAACCACACGACCCAGTATGGAACCCTTCGACCCAGTATGGAACCCTTCTACCCAGTATGGAACCCCTTCAGCCAGTATGGAAACCCCTCGACCAAGTATTGAACCCCTCGATCAAGTATGGAACCGCTCGACCAAGTATGGAACCCCTCGACCCAGTATGGAAACCCTCTACCCAGTATTGGAACCCCTCTACCCTCGACCCAGTATGGAAACCCTCGACCCAGTATGGAAACCCTCTACCCAGTATGGAACCCCTCTGCCCAGTATGGAACCCCTCTACCCAGAAAGGAAACTCTCTACCCAGAATGGAACCCCTCTACCCAGTATGGAACCCCTCGAACAAGTATGGAACCCCTCGCCCCAGTATGGAACTTCTAGTCCCAGTATGGAAACCCTCGACCCATTATGGAACCCCTGGACAAGGTATGGAACCCCTTGACCCAGTATGGAACCCCACTAATCAGTATGGAACCCTCGACCCAGTATGGAACCCCTCGACCCAGTATGGAACCCTTCGACCCAGCATGGAACCCCTCGAACAAGTATGGAATCCCTCGACCCAGTATGGAACCACACGACCCAGTATGGAACCCCTGGACCCAGTATGGAACCCCTCTACCCAGTATGGAACAACTCTACCCATTATGGAACCCTTCTACCCAGAATGGAACCCCTCGACCCAGAATGGAACCCTTCGACCCAGTATGGAAACCCCTCGACCCAGTATGGAACCCCTCGATCCAGTATGGAACCCCTCGCCCCAGTATGGAACTTCTCATCCCAGTATGGAAACCCTCTACCCATTATGGAACCCCTCGACCCATTATTGAACCCCAGGACCCGGTATGGAACCCCTCGACCCAGTATGGAACCCCTCTAATCAGTATGGAAACCCTAGCCCCAATATGGAACCCCTCGACCCAGTATGGAACCCTTCGACCCAGTATGGAACCCCTCGAACAAGTATGGAATCCCTCGACCCAGTATGGAACCACACGACCCAGTATGGAACCCCTGAACCCAGTATGCAACCCCTCTACCCAGTATGGAACAACTCTACCCAGTATGGAACCCTTCTACCCAGAATGGAACCCCTCGACCCAGAATGGAACCCCTCTACCCAGAATGGAACCCCTCTACCCAGTATGGAATCCCTTTAACAAGTATGGAACCACTCGCCCCAGTATGGAACCCCACGGCCGAGTATGGAACCCCTCGATCCAGTATGGAAACCCTCTACCCAGTATGGAACCCCTCTGCCCAGTATGGAACCCCTCTACCCAGAAAGGAAACCCTTTACCCAGAATGGAACCCCTCTACCCAGTATGGAACCCCTCGAACAAGTGTGGAACCACTCGCCCCAGTATGGAACCCCACGACCCAGTATGGAACCCTTCGACCCAGCATGGAACCCCTCGAACAAGTATGGAATCCCTCGACCCAGTATGGAACCACACAACCCAGTATGGAACCCCTGGACCTAGTATGGAACCCCTCTACCCAGTATGGAGCAACTCTACCCATTATGGAACCCTTCTACCCAGAATGGAACCCCTCGACCCAGAATGGAACCCTTCGACCCAGTATGGAAACCCCTCGACCCAGTATGGAACCCCTCGATCCAGTATGGAACCCCTCGCCCCAGTATGGAACTTCTCATCCCAGTATGGAAACCCTCTACCCATTATGGAACCCCTCGACCCATTATTGAACCCCAGGACCCGGTATGGAACCCCTCGACCCAGTATGGAACCCCTCTAATCAGTATGGAAACCCTAGCCCCAATATGGAACCCCTCGACCCAGTATGGAACCCTTCGACCCAGTATGGAACCCCTCGAACAAGTATGGAATCCCTCGACCCAGTATGGAACCACACGACCCAGTATGGAACCCCTGGACCCAGTATGCAACCCCTCTACCCAGTATGGAACAACTCTACCCAGTATGGAACCCTTCTACCCAGAATGGAACCCCTCGACCCAGAATGGAACCCCTCTACCCAGAATGGAACCCCTCTACCCAGTATGGAATCCCTTTAACAAGTATGGAACCACTCGCCCCAGTATGGAACCCCACGGCCGAGTATGGAACCCCTCGATCCAGTATGGAAACCCTCTACCCAGTATGGAACCCCTCTGCCCAGTATGGAACCCCTCTACCCAGAAAGGAAACCCTCTACCCAGAATGGAACCCCTCTACCCAGTATGGAACCCCTCGAACAAGTGTGGAACCACTCGCCCCAGTATGGAACCCCACGACCGAGTATGGAACCCCTCGATCCAGTATGGAAACCCCTCGTCCCAGTATGGAACCCCTCGATCCAGTATGGAACCCCTCGCCCCAGTATGGAACCCCTCGACCCAGTATGGAAACCCTCTACCCATTATGGAACCCCTCGACCCAGTATGGAACCCCTGGACCCAGTAAGGAACCCCTCTACCCAGTATGGAACCCCTCTACCCAGTATGGAACCCCTCAGACCAGTATGGAACCACACGACCCAGTATGGAACACTTCGACCCAGTATGGAACTCTTCTACAAAGTATGGAACCGCTCAACCCAGTATGGAACCCCTCGACCCAGTATGGAAACCCTCGACCCAGTATGCAAACCCTCTGCCCAGTATGGAACCCCTCTACCCAGAATGGAAACCCTCTAACCAGAATGGAACCCCTCTAACCAGAATGGAAAACCTCTACTCAGAATGGAACCCCTCTACCCAGTATGGAACCCCTCGAACAAGTATGGAACCCCTCAACCCAGTATGAAATCCCTCGACCCAGTATGGAAACCCCTCTACCCAGAATGGAAACCCTCTACCCAGAATGGAACCCCTCTACCCAGTATGGAACCCCTCAAACAAGTATGGAACCCCTCGCCCCAGGATGGAACCCCTCGACCCAGTATGGAACCCCTCGGTCCAGTATGGAAAACCCTGGACCCAGTATGGAACCCCTCGATCCAGTATGGAACCCCTCGCCCCAGTATGGAACTTCTCGTCCCAGTATGGAAACCCTCTACCCATTATGGAAACCCTCGACCCATTATGGAACCCCTGGACAAGGTATGGAACCCCTCGACCCAGTATGGAACCCCACTAATCAGTATGGAACCCTCGACCCAGTATGGAACCCCTCGACCCAGTATGGAAACCTTCGACCCAGCATGGAACCCCTCGAACAAGTATGGAATCCCTCGACCGAGTATGGAACCACACGACCCAGTATGGAACCCCTGGACCCAGTATGCAACCCCTCTACCCATTATGGAACAACTCTACCCAGCATGGAACCATTCTACCCAGAATGGAACCCCTCGACCCAGAATGGAACCCCTCTACCCAGAATGGAACCCCTCTACCCAGTATGGAATCCCTTTAACCTCTTTGATCTCTAGGGGCGCTATTTCATTTTTGGATAAAAAACGTTCCCGTTTTAAGCGCGATATTTTGTCACGAAAAGATGCTCGACTATGCATATTCTTGACAGTTTTTGAAAGAAAACACTCTGAAGTTTCAGAATCTGCAAAGATATTGTCTGTAAGTGCCCCAGAACTCATTCTACAGGCGAAACCAAGATGATGCATCAACCAGGAAATGAGCAGAATTTCTGAAGCTCTGTTTTCCATTGTCTCCTTATATGGCTGTGATTGCGCAAGGAATGAGCCTACACTTTCTGTCGTTCCCCCAAAGTGTTAGCAGCATTGTGACGTATTTGTAGGCATATCATTGGAAGATTGACCATAAGAGACTACATTTTCCAAGTGTCCGCCTGGTGTCCCTGCGTCGAAATTGGAGCGTAAAGCCAGGTGCAATTATTTTTCCATTTGAGAGCAAGGAGAAACCAGGCTTCCACGAAGGATATATCATTGAAGAGATATGTGGAAAAACACCTTGAGGATTGATTCTAAACCACGTTTGCCATGTTTCAGTCGATATTATGGAGTTAATTTGGAAAAAAGTTAGCGTTTTGAGGGCTGAATTTTCGTTTTTTTTTTTTTTTTTTTTTTTTTTTTTGGTAGCCAAATGTGATGTACAAAACGGAGCTATTTCTAATACACAAAGAATCTTTTTGGAAAAACGGAGCATCTGCTATCTAACTGAGAGTCTCCTCATTGAAAACATCAGAAGTTCTTCAAAGGTAAGTTATTTTATTTGAAGGCTTTACTTGTTTTTGTGATAGTTGCCTGCTAAATGCTAACGCTAATGCTAACGCTAATGCTAACGCTAAATGCTACGCTAGCTAGCTACTGTTACACAAATGATTGTTTTCCTATGGTTGAAAAGCATATTTTGAAAATCTGAGATGACAGTGTTGTTAACAAAAGGCTAAGCTTGAGAGCTAGCATATTTATTTCATTTCATTTGCGATTTTCATGAATAGTTAACGTTGCGTTATGGTAATGAGCTTAGGTCTATAAATAGAATCCCGGATCCGGGTTTGGTCGTCGCAACAGGTTAACAAGTATGGAACCCCTTCACCCAGTATGGAACCCCTCGAACCAGTATGGAACCACACGACCCAGTATGGAACCCTTCGACCCAGTATGGAACCCTTCTACCCAGTATGGAACCCCTTCAGCCAGTATGGAAACCCCTCGACCAAGTATTGAACCCCTCGATCAAGTATGGAACCGCTCGACCAAGTATGGAACCCCTCGACCCAGTATGGAAACCCTCTACCCAGTATTGGAACCCCTCTACCCTCGACCCAGTATGGAAACCCTCGACCCAGTATGGAAACCCTCTACCCAGTATGGAACCCCTCTGCCCAGTATGGAACCCCTCTACCCAGAAAGGAAACTCTCTACCCAGAATGGAACCCCTCTACCCAGTATGGAACCCCTCGAACAAGTATGGAACCCCTCGCCCCAGTATGGAACTTCTAGTCCCAGTATGGAAACCCTCGACCCATTATGGAACCCCTGGACAAGGTATGGAACCCCTTGACCCAGTATGGAACCCCACTAATCAGTATGGAACCCTCGACCCAGTATGGAACCCCTCGACCCAGTATGGAACCCTTCGACCCAGCATGGAACCCCTCGAACAAGTATGGAATCCCTCGACCCAGTATGGAACCACACGACCCAGTATGGAACCCCTGGACCCAGTATGGAACCCCTCTACCCAGTATGGAACAACTCTACCCATTATGGAACCCTTCTACCCAGAATGGAACCCCTCGACCCAGAATGGAACCCTTCGACCCAGTATGGAAACCCCTCGACCCAGTATGGAACCCCTCGATCCAGTATGGAACCCCTCGCCCCAGTATGGAACTTCTCATCCCAGTATGGAAACCCTCTACCCATTATGGAACCCCTCGACCCATTATTGAACCCCAGGACCCGGTATGGAACCCCTCGACCCAGTATGGAACCCCTCTAATCAGTATGGAAACCCTAGCCCCAATATGGAACCCCTCGACCCAGTATGGAACCCTTCGACCCAGTATGGAACCCCTCGAACAAGTATGGAATCCCTCGACCCAGTATGGAACCACACGACCCAGTATGGAACCCCTGAACCCAGTATGCAACCCCTCTACCCAGTATGGAACAACTCTACCCAGTATGGAACCCTTCTACCCAGAATGGAACCCCTCGACCCAGAATGGAACCCCTCTACCCAGAATGGAACCCCTCTACCCAGTATGGAATCCCTTTAACAAGTATGGAACCACTCGCCCCAGTATGGAACCCCACGGCCGAGTATGGAACCCCTCGATCCAGTATGGAAACCCTCTACCCAGTATGGAACCCCTCTGCCCAGTATGGAACCCCTCTACCCAGAAAGGAAACCCTTTACCCAGAATGGAACCCCTCTACCCAGTATGGAACCCCTCGAACAAGTGTGGAACCACTCGCCCCAGTATGGAACCCCACGACCGAGTATGGAACCCCTCGATCCAGTATGGAAACCCCTCGTCCCAGTATGGAACCCCTCGATCCAGTATGGAACCCCTCGCCCCAGTATGGAACCCCTCGACCCAGTATGGAAACCCTCTACCCATTATGGAACCCCTCGACCCAGTATGGAACCCCTGGACCAGGTATGGAACCCCTCGACCCAGTATGGAAGCCCTCTAATCAGTATGGAACCCCTCGACCCGGTATGGAATCCCTCGACCCAGTATGGAACCCCTCGGCCTAGTATGGAACCACACGAGACAGTATGGAACCCCTGGACCCAGTATGGAACCCCTCTACCCAGTATGGAACAACTCTACCCAGTATGGAACCCTTCTACCCAGTATGGAAACCCTCTACCCATTATGGAACCCCTCAACCCAGTATGGAACCACTGAAACAGGTATGGAACCCCTCGACCCAGTATGGAACCACACGACCCAGAAAGGAAACCCTTTACCCAGAATGGAACCCCTCTACCCAGTATGGAACCCCTCGAACAAGTGTGGAACCACTCGCCCCAGTATGGAACCCCACTACCCAGTATGGAACCCTTCTACCCAGTATGGAACCCCTTCAGCCAGTATGGAAACCCCTCGACCAAGTATTGAACCCCTCGATCAAGTATGGAACCGCTCGACCAAGTATGGAACCCCTCGACCCAGTATGGAAACCCTCTACCCAGTATTGGAACCCCTCTACCCTCGACCCAGTATGGAAACCCTCGACCCAGTATGGAAACCCTCTACCCAGTATGGAACCCCTCTACCCTCGACCCAGTATGGAAACCCTCGACCCAGTATGGAAACCCTCTACCCAGTATGGAACCCCTCTGCCCAGTATGGAACCCCTCTACCCAGAAAGGAAACTCTCTACCCAGAATGGAACCCCTCTACCCAGTATGGAACCCCTCGAACAAGTATGGAACCCCTCGCCCCAGTATGGAACTTCTAGTCCCAGTATGGAAACCCTCGACCCATTATGGAACCCCTGGACAAGGTATGGAACCCCTTGACCCAGTATGGAACCCCACTAATCAGTATGGAACCCTCGACCCAGTATGGAACCCCTCGACCCAGTATGGAACCCTTCGACCCAGCATGGAACCCCTCGAACAAGTATGGAATCCCTCGACCCAGTATGGAACCACACGACCCAGTATGGAACCCCTGGACCCAGTATGGAACCCCTCTACCCAGTATGGAACAACTCTACCCATTATGGAACCCTTCTACCCAGAATGGAACCCCTCGACCCAGAATGGAACCCTTCGACCCAGTATGGAAACCCCTCGACCCAGTATGGAACCCCTCGATCCAGTATGGAACCCCTCGCCCCAGTATGGAACTTCTCATCCCAGTATGGAAACCCTCTACCCATTATGGAACCCCTCGACCCATTATTGAACCCCAGGACCCGGTATGGAACCCCTCGACCCAGTATGGAACCCCTCTAATCAGTATGGAAACCCTAGCCCCAATATGGAACCCCTCGAACCAGTATGGAACCCTTCGACCCAGTATGGAACCCCTCGAACAAGTATGGAATCCCTCGACCCAGTATGGAACCACACGACCCAGTATGGAACCCCTGAACCCAGTATGCAACCCCTCTACCCAGTATGGAACAACTCTACCCAGTATGGAACCCTTCTACCCAGAATGGAACCCCTCGACCCAGAATGGAACCCCTCTACCCAGAATGGAACCCCTCTACCCAGTATGGAATCCCTTTAACAAGTATGGAACCACTCGCCCCAGTATGGAACCCCACGGCCGAGTATGGAACCCCTCGATCCAGTATGGAAACCCTCTACCCAGTATGGAACCCCTCTGCCCAGTATGGAACCCCTCTACCCAGAAAGGAAACCCTTTACCCAGAATGGAACCCCTCTACCCAGTATGGAACCCCTCGAACAAGTGTGGAACCACTCGCCCCAGTATGGAACCCCACGACCGAGTATGGAACCCCTCGATCCAGTATGGAAACCCCTCGTCCCAGTATGGAACCCCTCGATCCAGTATGGAACCCCTCGCCCCAGTATGGAACCCCTCGACCCAGTATGGAAACCCTCTACCCATTATGGAACCCCTCGACCCAGTATGGAACCCCTGGACCAGGTATGGAACCCCTCGACCCAGTATGGAAGCCCTCTAATCAGTATGGAACCCCTCGACCCGGTATGGAATCCCTCGACCCAGTATGGAACCCCTCGGCCTAGTATGGAACCACACGAGACAGTATGGAACCCCTGGACCCAGTATGGAACCCCTCTACCCAGTATGGAACAACTCTACCCAGTATGGAACCCTTCTACCCAGTATGGAAACCCTCTACCCATTATGGAACCCCTCAACCCAGTATGGAACCACTGAAACAGGTATGGAACCCCTCGACCCAGTATGGAACCACACGACCCAGAAAGGAAACCCTTTACCCAGTATGGAAACCCTCTACCCAGTATGGAACCCCTCTGCCCAGTATGGAACCCCTCTACCCAGAAAGGAAACTCTCTACCCAGAATGGAACCCCTCTACCCAGTATGGAACCCCTCGAACAAGTATGGAACCCCTCGCCCCAGTATGGAACTTCTAATCCCAGTATGGAAACCCTCGACCCATTATGGAACCCCTGGACAAGGTATGGAACCCCTTGACCCAGTATGGAACCCCACTAATCAGTATGGAACCCTCGACCCAGTATGGAACCCCTCGACCCAGTATGGAACCCTTCGACCCAGCATGGAACCCCTCGAACAAGTATGGAATCCCTCGACCCAGTATGGAACCACACAACCCAGTATGGAACCCCTGGACCTAGTATGGAACCCCTCTACCCAGTATGGAGCAACTCTACCCATTATGGAACCCTTCTACCCAGAATGGAACCCCTCGACCCAGAATGGAACCCTTCGACCCAGTATGGAAACCCCTCGACCCAGTATGGAACCCCTCGATCCAGTATGGAACCCCTCGCCCCAGTATGGAACTTCTCATCCCAGTATGGAAACCCTCTACCCATTATGGAACCCCTCGACCCATTATTGAACCCCAGGACCCGGTATGGAACCCCTCGACCCAGTATGGAACCCCTCTAATCAGTATGGAAACCCTAGCCCCAATATGGAACCCCTCGACCCAGTATGGAACCCTTCGACCCAGTATGGAACCCCTCGAACAAGTATGGAATCCCTCGACCCAGTATGGAACCACACGACCCAGTATGGAACCCCTGGACCCAGTATGCAACCCCTCTACCCAGTATGGAACAACTCTACCCAGTATGGAACCCTTCTACCCAGAATGGAACCCCTCGACCCAGAATGGAACCCCTCTACCCAGAATGGAACCCCTCTACCCAGTATGGAATCCCTTTAACAAGTATGGAACCACTCGCCCCAGTATGGAACCCCACGGCCGAGTATGGAACCCCTCGATCCAGTATGGAAACCCTCTACCCAGTATGGAACCCCTCTGCCCAGTATGGAACCCCTCTACCCAGAAAGGAAACCCTCTACCCAGAATGGAACCCCTCTACCCAGTATGGAACCCCTCGAACAAGTGTGGAACCACTCGCCCCAGTATGGAACCCCACGACCGAGTATGGAACCCCTCGATCCAGTATGGAAACCCCTCGTCCCAGTATGGAACCCCTCGATCCAGTATGGAACCCCTCGCCCCAGTATGGAACCCCTCGACCCAGTATGGAAACCCTCTACCCATTATGGAACCCCTCGACCCAGTATGGAACCCCTGGACCCAGTAAGGAACCCCTCTACCCAGTATGGAACCCCTCTACCCAGTATGGAACCCCTCAGACCAGTATGGAACCACACGACCCAGTATGGAACACTTCGACCCAGTATGGAACTCTTCTACAAAGTATGGAACCGCTCAACCCAGTATGGAACCCCTCGACCCAGTATGGAAACCCTCGACCCAGTATGGAAACCCTCTGCCCAGTATGGAACCCCTCTACCCAGAATGGAAACCCTCTAACCAGAATGGAACCCCTCTAACCAGAATGGAAAACCTCTACTCAGAATGGAACCCCTCTACCCAGTATGGAACCCCTCGAACAAGTATGGAACCCCTCAACCCAGTATGAAATCCCTCGACCCAGTATGGAAACCCCTCTACCCAGAATGGAAACCCTCTACCCAGAATGGAACCCCTCTACCCAGTATGGAACCCCTCAAACAAGTATGGAACCCCTCGCCCCAGGATGGAACCCCTCGACCCAGTATGGAACCCCTCGATCCAGTATGGAAAACCCTGGACCCAGTATGGAACCCCTCGATCCAGTATGGAACCCCTCGCCCCAGTATGGAACTTCTCGTCCCAGTATGGAAACCCTCTACCCATTATGGAAACCCTCGACCCATTATGGAACCCCTGGACAAGGTATGGAACCCCTCGACCCAGTATGGAACCCCACTAATCAGTATGGAACCCTCGACCCAGTATGGAACCCCTCGACCCAGTATGGAAACCTTCGACCCAGCATGGAACCCCTCGAACAAGTATGGAATCCCTCGACCCAGTATGGAACCACACGACCCAGTATGGAACCCCTTGACCCAGTATGGAACCCCTCTACCCAGTATGGAACAACTCTACCCAGTATGGAACCCTTCTACCCAGAATGGAACCCCTCGACCCAGAATGGAACCCCTCGACCCAGTAAGGAAACCCCTCGGCCCAGTATGGAACCCCTCGATCCAGTTTGGAACCCCTCACCCCAGTATGGAACTTCTCGTCCCAGTATGGAAACTCTCTACCCATTATGGAACCCCTCGACCCATTATTGAACCCCAGGACCCGGTATGGAACCCCTCGACCCAGTATGGAACCCCTCTAATCAGTATGGAACCCCTAGCCCCAATATGGAACCCCTCGACCCAGTATGGAACCCTTCGACCCAGCATGGAACCCCTCGAACAAGTATGGAATCCCTCGACCCAGTATGGAACCACACGACCCAGTATGGAACCCCTGGACCCAGTATGCAACCCCTCTACCCATTATGGAACAACTCTTCCAGTATGGAACCATTCTACCCAGAATGGAACCCCTCGACCCAGAATGGAACCCCTCTACCCAGAATGGAACCCCTCTACCCAGTATGGAATCCCTTTAACAAGTATGGAACCCCTTCACCCAGTATGGAACCCCTCGAACCAGTATGGAACCACACGACCCAGTATGGAACCCTTCGACCCAGTATGGAACCCTTCTACCCAGTATGGAACCCCTTCAGCCAGTATGGAAACCCCTCGACCAAGTATTGAACCCCTCGATCAAGTATGGAACCGCTCGACCAAGTATGGAACCCCTCGACCCAGTATGGAAACCCTCTACCCAGTATTGGAACCCCTCTACCCTCGACCCAGTATGGAAACCCTCGACCCAGTATGGAAACCCTCTACCCAGTATGGAACCCCTCTGCCCAGTATGGAACCCCTCTACCCAGAAAGGAAACTCTCTACCCAGAATGGAACCCCTCTACCCAGTATGGAACCCCTCGAACAAGTATGGAACCCCTCGCCCCAGTATGGAACTTCTAGTCCCAGTATGGAAACCCTCGACCCATTATGGAACCCCTGGACAAGGTATGGAACCCCTTGACCCAGTATGGAACCCCACTAATCAGTATGGAACCCTCGACCCAGTATGGAACCCCTCGACCCAGTATGGAACCCTTCGACCCAGCATGGAACCCCTCGAACAAGTATGGAATCCCTCGACCCAGTATGGAACCACACGACCCAGTATGGAACCCCTGGACCCAGTATGGAACCCCTCTACCCAGTATGGAACAACTCTACCCATTATGGAACCCTTCTACCCAGAATGGAACCCCTCGACCCAGAATGGAACCCTTCGACCCAGTATGGAAACCCCTCGACCCAGTATGGAACCCCTCGATCCAGTATGGAACCCCTCGCCCCAGTATGGAACTTCTCATCCCAGTATGGAAACCCTCTACCCATTATGGAACCCCTCGACCCATTATTGAACCCCAGGACCCGGTATGGAACCCCTCGACCCAGTATGGAACCCCTCTAATCAGTATGGAAACCCTAGCCCCAATATGGAACCCCTCGACCCAGTATGGAACCCTTCGACCCAGTATGGAACCCCTCGAACAAGTATGGAATCCCTCGACCCAGTATGGAACCACACGACCCAGTATGGAACCCCTGAACCCAGTATGCAACCCCTCTACCCAGTATGGAACAACTCTACCCAGTATGGAACCCTTCTACCCAGAATGGAACCCCTCGACCCAGAATGGAACCCCTCTACCCAGAATGGAACCCCTCTACCCAGTATGGAATCCCTTTAACAAGTATGGAACCACTCGCCCCAGTATGGAACCCCACGGCCGAGTATGGAACCCCTCGATCCAGTATGGAAACCCTCTACCCAGTATGGAACCCCTCTGCCCAGTATGGAACCCCTCTACCCAGAAAGGAAACCCTTTACCCAGAATGGAACCCCTCTACCCAGTATGGAACCCCTCGAACAAGTGTGGAACCACTCGCCCCAGTATGGAACCCCACGACCGAGTATGGAACCCCTCGATCCAGTATGGAAACCCCTCGTCCCAGTATGGAACCCCTCGATCCAGTATGGAACCCCTCGCCCCAGTATGGAACCCCTCGACCCAGTATGGAAACCCTCTACCCATTATGGAACCCCTCGACCCAGTATGGAACTCCACGAGACAGTATGGAACCCCTGGACCCAGTATGGAACCCCTCTACCCAGTATGGAACAACTCTACCCAGTATGGAACCCTTCTACCCAGTATGGAAACCCTCTACCCATTATGGAACCCCTCAACCCAGTATGGAACCACTGAAACAGGTATGGAACCCCTCGACCCAGTATGGAACCACACGACCCAGAAAGGAAACCCTTTACCCAGAATGGAACCCCTCTACCCAGTATGGAACCCCTCGAACAAGTGTGGAACCACTCGCCCCAGTATGGAACCCCACGACCGAGTATGGAACCCCTCGATCCAGTATGGAAACCCCTCGTCCCAGTATGGAACCCCTCGATCCAGTATGGAACCCCTCGCCCCAGTATGGAACCCCTCGACCCAGTATGGAAACCCTCTACCCATTATGGAACCCCTCGACCCAGTATGGAACCCTTGGACCAGGTATGGAACCCCTCGACCCAGTATGGAAGCCCTCTAATCAGTATGGAACCCCTCGACCCGGTATGGAATCCCTCGACCCAGTATGGAACCCCTCGGCCTAGTATGGAACCACACGAGACAGTATGGAACCCCTGGACCCAGTATGGAACCCCTCTACCCAGTATGGAACAACTCTACCCAGTATGGAACCCTTCTACCCAGTATGGAAACCCTCTACCCATTATGGAACCCCTCAACCCAGTATGGAACCACTGAAACAGGTATGGAACCCCTCGACCCAGTATGGAACCACACGACCCAGTATGGAACCCCTGGACCCAGTATGCAACCCCTCTACCCAGTATGGAACAACTCTACCCAGTATGGAACCCTTCTACCCAGAATGGAACCCCTCGACCCAGAATGGAAGCCCTCTACCCAGAATGGAACCCCTCTACCCAGTATGGAATCCCTTTAACAAGTATGGAACCACTCGCCCCAGTATGGAACCCCACGACCGAGTATGGAACCCCTCGATCCAGTATGGAAACCCTCTACCCAGTATGGAACCCCTCTGCCCAGTATGGAACCCCTCTACCCAGAAAGGAAACCCTCTACCCAGAATGGAACCCCTCTACCCAGTATGGAACCCCTCGAACAAGTGTGGAACCACTCGCCCCAGTATGGAACCCCACGACTGAGTATGGAACCCCTCGATCCAGTATGGATACCCCTCGTCCCAGTATGGAACCCCTCGATCCAGTATGGAACCCCTCGCCCCAGTATGGAACCCCTCGAACAAGTATGGAAACCCTCTACCCATTATGGAACCCCTCGACCCAGTATGGAACCCCTGGACCAGGTATGGAACCCCTCGACCCAGTATGGAAGCCCTCTAATCAGTATGGAACCCCTCGACCCGGTATGGAATCCCTCGACCCAGTATGGAACCCCTCGGCCTAGTATGGAACCACTCGAGACAGTATGGAACCCCTGGACCCAGTATGGAACCCCTCTACCCAGTATGGAACAACTCTACCCAGTATGGAACCCTTCTACCCAGTATGGAAACCCTCTACCCATTATGGAACCCCTCAACCCAGTATGGAACCACTGGACCAGGTATGGAACCCCTCGACCCAGTATGGAAGCCCTCTAATCAGTATGGAACCCCTCAACCCAGTATGGAAACCCTCGACCAAGTATGGAACCACACGACCCAATATGGAACCACACGAGACAGTATGGAACCCCTGGACCCAGTATGGAACCCCTCTACCCAGTATGGAACAACTCTACCTAGTATGGAACCCTTCTACCCAGAATGGAACCCCTCGACCCATAATGGAACCCCTATACCCGGAATGGAACCCCTCTACCCAGTATGGAACCCCTCAAACAAGTATGGAACCCCTGAACCAGGTATGGAACGCCTGGACCCAGTTTGGAACCCCTTTACCCAGAACGGAACCCCTGGACCCAGCATGGAACCCCTCTACCCAGTATGGAAAACCTCTACCCATTATGGAACCCCTCGACCCAGTATGGAACCCCTGGACCCAGAATGGAACCCCTCTAATCAGTATGGAACCCCTGGACCCAGTATGGAACCCCTGGACCCAGTAAAGAACCCATCTACCCAGTTTGGAACCCCTCTACCCAGAATGGAAACCCTCTACCCAGTATGGAACCCCTCGACCCAGAATGAAACCTCCTGACCCAGTATGGAAACCCTTCTACCCATTATGGAACCCCTCTACCCAGTCTGGAACCCCTCTTCCCAGAATGGAAACCCTCTACCCAGTATGGAACCCCTCGACCCAGTATGGAACCCTTGTACCCGGTATGGAACCCCTCGATCCAGTATGGAAACCTCTCGACCCAGTATGGAACCCCTCGACCCGGAATGGAACCCCTCGATCCAGTATGGAACCCCTCGACCCAGTATGGAACCCCTCGATCCATTATGGAACCCCTCTACTCATTATGGAACCTCTCGACCCAGTATGGAACCCCTGGACCCAGTATGGAACCCCTTTAATCAGAATGGAACCCCTCGTCCCAGTGTGGAACCCCTCTTCCCAGAATGGCAACCCTCTACCTAGTATGGAACCCCTCGACCCAGTATGGAACCCTTCTACCCGGCATGGAACCCCTCGATCCAGTATGGAACCCTTCTACCCGGTATGGAACCCCTCGATCCAGTAAGGAAACCTCTCGACCCAGTATGGAACCCCTCTTCCCAGAATGGAAACCCTCTACCTAGTATGGAACCCCTCGACCCAGTATGGAACCCTTCTACCCGGTATGGAACCCCTCGATCCAGTATGGAACCCTTCTACCCGGTATGGAACCCCTCTTCCCAGAATGGAAACCCTCTACCCAGTATGGAACCCCTCGACCCAGTATGGAACCCTTCTACCCGGTATGGAACCCCTCGATCCAGTATGGAAACCTCTCGACCCAGTATGGAACCCCTCGACCCAGAATGGAACCCCTCGATCCAGTATGGAACCCCTCAACCAAGTATGGAACCCCTCGATCCATTATGGAACCCCTCTACACATTATGGAACCTTCTCGACCCAGAATGGAACCCCTGGACCCAGTATGGAACCCCTCGACCCGGAATGGAACCCCTCGATACAGTATGGAACCCCTCGACCCAGTATGGAACCCCTCAATCCATTATGGAACCCCTCTACCCATTATGGAACCACATGACCCAGTATGGAACCCTTCAACCCAGTATGGAACCCTTCTACCCAGTATGGAACCCCTTCAGCCAGTATGGAAACCCCTCGACCAAGTATTGAACCCCTCGATCCAGTATGGAACCGCTCGACCAAGTACGGAACCCATCGACCCAGTATGGAAACCCTCTACCCAGTATTGGAACCCCTCTACCCTCAACCCAGTATGGAAACCCTCGACCCAGTATGGAAACCCTCTACCCAGTATGGAACCCCTCTGCCCAGTATGGAACCCCTCTACCCAGTATGGAACAACTCTACCCAGTATGGAACCCTTCTACCCATTATGGAACCCCTCAACCCAGTATGGAACCCCTGGACCAGGTATTGAACCCCTCGACCCAGTATGGAAGTCCTCTAATCAGTATGGAACCCCTCGACCCAGTATGGAAACCCTCAACCCAGTATGGAACCCTTCTACACAGTTTGGAACCCCACAAACAAGTATGGAATCCCTCGACCCAGTATGGAACCCATCTACCCAGTATGGAACCCCTCTACCCAGAATGGAAACCCTCTACCCAGTATGGAACCCCTCTACCCAGAATGGAACCCCTCTACCCAGTATAGAAGCCCTCGACCCAGAATGGAACCCCTCGAACCAGAATGTAACCTCCTGACCCAGTATGGAAACCCTTCTACCCAGTTTGGAACCCCTCTACCCAGTCTGGAACCCCTCTTCCCAGAATGGAAACCCTCTACCCAGTATGGAACCCCTGGACCCAGTATGGAACCTCTCTACCCAGTCTGGAACCCCTCTTCCCAGAATGGAAACCCTCTACCCAGTATGGAACCCCTCTTCCCAGAATGGAAACCCTCTACCCGGTATGGAACCCCTCGACCCAGTATGGAACCCTTCTACCCGGTATGGAACCCCTCGACCCAGTATGGAACCCCTGGATCCAGTATGGAACCCCTTCACCCAGTATGGAACCCCTCGAACCAGTATGGAACCACACGACCCAGTATGGAACCCTTCGACCCAGTATGGAACCCTTCTACCCAGTATGGAACCCCTTCAGCCAGTATGGAAACCCCTCGACCAAGTATTGAACCCCTCGATCCAGTATGGAACCGCTCGACCAAGTATGGAACCCCTCGACCCAGTATGGAAACCCTCTGCCCAGTATTGGAACCCCTCTACCCTCGACCCAGTATGGAAACCCGCGCCCCAGTATAGAAACCCTCTACCCAGTATGGAACCCCTCTGCCCAGTATGGAACCCCTCTACCCAGAATGGAAACCCTCTACCCAGAATGGAACCCCTCTACCCAGTATGGAACCCCTCGAACAAGTATGGAACCACTCGCCCCAGTATGGAACCCCACGACCGAGTATGGAACCCCTCGATCCATTATGGAAACCCCTCGTCCCAGTATGGAACCGATCGATCCAGTATGGAACCCCTCGCCCCAGTATGGAACCCCTCGACCCAGTATGGAAACCCTATACCCATTATGGAACCCCTCGACCCAGTATGGAACCCCTGGACCAGGTATGGAACCCCTCGACCCAGTATGGAAGCCCTGTAATCAGTATGGAACCCCTCGACCCAGTATGGAATCCCTCGACCCAGTATGGAACCCCTCGGCCTAGTATGGAACCACACGAGACAGTATGGAACCCCTGGACCCAGTATGGAACCCCTCTACCCAGTATGGAACAACTCTACCCAGTATGGAAGCCTTCTACCCAGTATGGAAACCCTCTACCCATTATGGAAACCCTCTACCCAGTATGGAACCCCTGGGCCAGGTATGGAAACCCTCGACCCAGTATGGAAACCCTCTAATCAGTATGGAACCCCTCGACCCAGTATGGAAACCCTCGACCCAGTATGGAACCCTTCTACACAGTTTGGAACCCCTCGAACAAGTATGGAATCCCTCGACCCAGTATGGAACCCCTCGGCCCAGTATGGAACCCCTGGACCAGGTATGGAACCCCTAGACCCAGTATGTAGGCCCTCTAATCAGTATGGAACCCCTCGACCCAGTATGGAACCCCTATACCCGGAATGGAACCCCTCTACCCAGAATGGAACCCCTCAAACAAGTATGGAACCCCTGGACCAGGTATGGAACCCTTCTACCCAGAATGGAACCCCTCGACCCAGAATGGAACCCCTATACCCGGAATGGAACCCCTCTACCCAGTATGGAACCCCTCGAACAAGTATGGAACCCCTGGACCAGGTATGGAACCCTTCTACCCAGTATGGAAACCCTCGACCCAGTATGGAACCCCTCGGCCCAGTATGGAACCCCTGGACCAGGTATGGAACCCCTCGACCCAGTATGTAGGACCTCTAATCAGTATGGAACCCCTCGACCCAGTATGGAAACCCTCGACCCAGTATGGAACCCTTCTACACAGTTTGGAACCCCTCGAACAAGTATTGCATCCCTCGACCCATTATGGAAACCCTCGGCCCAGTATGGAACCACACGAGACAGTATGGAACCCCTGGACCCAGTATGGAACCCCTCTACCCAGTATGGAACAACTCTACCTAGTATGGAACCCTTCTACCCAGAATGGAACCCCTCGACCCAGAATGGAACCCCTATACCCGGAATGGAACCCCTCTACCCAGTATGGAACCCCTCAAACAAGTATGGAACCCCTGGACCAGGTATGGAACCCTTCTACCCTGTATGGAACCCCTCGACCCAGTATGGAAGCCCTCTAATCAGTATGGAACCCCTCGACCCAGTATGGAACCCTTCTACACAGTTTGGAACCCCTCGAACAAGTATTGCATCCCTCGAACCAGTATGGAAACCCTCGGCCCAGTATGGAACCACACGAGACAGTATGGAACCCCTGGACCCAGTATGGAACAACTCTACCTAGTATGGAACCCTTCTACCCAGAATTGAACCCCTCGACCCAGAATGGAACCCCTATACCCGGAATGGAACCCATCTACCCAGTATGCAACCCCTCGAACAAGTATGGAACCCCTGGACCAGGTATGGAACGCCTGGACCCAGTATGGACCCCTCTACCCAGTATGGAACACCTCTACCCATTATGGAACCCCTCGACCCAGTATGGAACCCCTGGACCCAGTATGGAACCCCTCTAATCAGTATGGAACCCCTGGACCCAGTATGGAACCCCTGGACCCAGTATAGAACCCATCTACCCAGTATGGAACCCCTCTACCCAGAATGGAAACCCTCTACCCAGTATGGAACCCCTCTACCCAGAATGGAACCCCTCTACCCAGTATAGAAGCCCTCCACCCAGATTGGAACCCCTCGAACCAGAATGTAACCTCCTGACCCAGTATGGAAACCCTTCTACCCAGTATGGAACCCCTCTACCCAATCTGGAACCCCTCTTCCCAGAATGGAAACCCTCTACCCAGTATGGAACCCCTCGACCCAGTATGGAACCCTTCTACCCGGTTTGGAACCCCTCGATCCAGTATGGAAACCTCTCGACCCAGTATGGAACCCCTCGACCCGGAATGGAACCCCTCGATCCAGTATGGAACCCCTCGACCCAGTATGGAACCCCTCGATCCATTATGGAACCCCTCTACCCATTATGGAACCTCTCGACCCAGTATGGAACCCCTGGACCCAGTATGGAACCCCTTTAATCAGAATGGAAACCCTCGTCCCATTGTGGAACCCCTCTTCCCAGAATGGAAACCCTCTACCTAGTATGGAACCACACGAGACAGTATGGAACCCCTGGACCCAGTATGGAACAACTCTACCTAGTATGGAACCCTTCTACCCAGAATGGAACCCCTCGACCCAGAATGGAACCCCTATACCCGGAATGGAACCCATCTACCCAGTATGCAACCCCTCGAACAAGTATGGAACCCCTGGACCAGGTATGGAACGCCTGGACCCAGTATGGACCCCTCTACCCAGTATGGAACACCTCTACCCATTATGGAACCCCTCGACCCAGTATGGAACCCCTGGACCCAGTATGGAACCCCTCTAATCAGTATGGAACCCCTGGACCCAGTATGGAACCCCTGGACCCAGTATAGAACCCATCTACCCAGTATGGAACCCCTCTACCCAGAATGGAAACCCTCTACCCAGTATGGAACCCCTCTACCCAGAATGGAACCCCTCTACCCAGTATAGAAGCCCTCCACCCAGATTGGAACCCCTCGAACCAGAATGTAACCTCCTGACCCAGTATGGAAACCCTTCTACCCAGTATGGAACCCCTCTACCCAATCTGGAACCCCTCTTCCCAGAATGGAAACCCTCTACCCAGTATGGAACCCCTCGACCCAGTATGGAACCCTTCTACCCGGTTTGGAACCCCTCGATCCAGTATGGAAACCTCTCGACCCAGTATGGAACCCCTCGACCCGGAATGGAACCCCTCGATCCAGTATGGAACCCCTCGACCCAGTATGGAACCCCTCGATCCATTATGGAACCCCTCTACCCATTATGGAACCTCTCGACCCAGTATGGAACCCCTGGACCCAGTATGGAACCCCTTTAATCAGAATGGAAACCCTCGTCCCATTGTGGAACCCCTCTTCCCAGAATGGAAACCCTCTACCTAGTATGGAACCCCTCGACCCGGTATGGAACCCTTCTACCCGGTATGGAACCCCTCGATCCAGTATGGAACCCTTCTACCCGGTATGGAACCCCTCGATCCAGTATGGAAACCTCTCGACCCAGTATGGAACCCCTCTTCCCAGAATGGAAACCCTCTACCTAGTATGGAACCCCTCGACCCAGTATGGAACCCTTATACCCGGTATGGAACCCCTCAATCCAGTATGGAACCCTTCTACGCGGTATGGAACCCCTCTTCCCAGAATGGAAACCCTCTACCCAGTTTGGAACCCCTCGACCCACTATGGAACCCTTCTACCCGGTATGGAACCCCTCTACCCATTATGGAACCTCTCGAACCAGTATGCAACCCCTGGACCCAGTATGGAACCCCTCGACCCGGAATGGAACCCCTCGATCCAGTATGGAACCCCTCGACCCAGTATAGAACCCCTCGATCCATTATGGAACACCTCTACCCATTATGGAACCACACGACCCAGTATGGAACCCTTCGACCCAGTATGGAACCCTTCTACCCAGTATGGAACCCCTTCAGCCAGTATGGAAACCCCTCGACCAAGTATTGAACCCCTCGATCCAGTATGGAACCGCTCGACCAAGTATGGAACCCCTCGACCAAGTATGGAAACCCTCTACCCAGTATTGGAACCCCTCTACCCTCGACCCAGTATGGAAACCCTCGACCCAGTATGGAAACCCTCTACCCAGTATGGAACCCCTCTACCCAGTATGGAACCCTTCTACCCAGAATGGAAACCCTCTACCCAGAATGGAACCCCTCTACCCAGTATGGAACCCCTCGAAAAAGTATGGAACCACTCGCCCCAGTATGGAACCCCACGACCGAGTATGGAACACCTCGATCCAGTATGGAAACCCCTCGTCCCAGTATGGAACCCCTCGATCCAGTATGGAACCCCTCGCCCCAGTATGGAACCCCTCGACCCAGTATGGAAACCCTCTACCCATTATGGAACCCCTCGACCCAGTATGGAACCCCTGGACCAGGTATGGAACCCATCGACCCAGTAGGGAAGCCCTCTAATCAGTATGGAACCCCTCGACCCAGTATGGAATCCCTCGAACCAGTATGGAACCCCTCGGCCTAGTATGGAACCACACGAGATAGTATGGAACCCCTGGACCCAGTATGGAACCCCTCTAACCAGTATGGAACAACTCTACCCAGTATGGAACCCTTCTACCCAGTATGGAAACCCTCTACCCATTATGGAACCCCTCAACCCAGAATGGAACCCCTGGACCAGGTATTGAACCCCTCGACCCAGTATGGAAGCCCTCTAATCAGTATGGAACCCCTCGACCCAGTATGGAAACCCTCGACCCAGTATGGAACCCTTCTACACAGTTTGGAACCCCTCGAACAAGTATGGAATCCCTCGACCCAGTATGGAACCCCTCGGCCCAGTATGGAACCACACGAGACAGTATGGAACCCCTGGACCCAGTATGGAACCCCTCTACCCAGTATGGAACAACTCTACCTAGTATGGAACCCTTCTACCCAGAATGGAACCCTTCGACCCAGAATGGAACCCCTATACCCGGAATGGAACCCCTCTACCCAGTATGGAACCCCTCGAACAAGTATGGAACCCCTGGACCAGGTATGGAACGCCTGGACCCAGTATGGAACCCCTCTACCCAGTATGGAACACCTCTACCCATTATTGAACCCCTCGACTCAGTATGGAACCCCTGGACCAAGTATGGAACCCCTCTAATCAGTATGGAACCCCTGGACCCAGTATGGAACCCCTGGACCCAGTATAGAACCCATCTACCCAGTATGGAACCCGTCTACCCAGAATGGAAACCCTCTACCCAGTATGGAACCCCTCTACCCAGAATGGAACCCCTCTACCCAGTATAGAAGCCCTCGACCCAGAATGGAACCCCTCGAACCAGGAGGTAACCTCCTGACCCAGTATGGAAACCCTTCTACCCAGTATGGAACCCCTCTACCCGGTATGGAACCCCTGTTCCCAGAATGGAAACCCTCTACCCAGTATGGAACCGCTCGACACAGTATGGAACCCTTCTACCCGGTATGGAACCCCTCGATCCAGTATGGAAACCTCTCAACCCAGTATGGAACCCCTCGACCCGGAATGGAACTCCTCGATCCAGTATGGAACCCCTCGACCCAGTATGGAACCCCTCGATCCATTATGGAACCACTCTACCCATTATGGAACCTTTTCGACCCAGTATGGAACTCCTGGACCCAGTATGGAACCCCTTTAATCAGAATGGAACCCCTCGTCCCAGTGTGGAACCCCTCTTCCCAGAATGGAAACCCTCTACCTAGTATGGAACCCCTCGATCCAGTATGGAACCCTTCTACCCGGTATGGAAACCCTCGATCCAGTATGGAAACCCCTCGACCCAGTATGGAACACCTCGAACCGGAATGGAACCCCTCGACGCGGAATGGAACCCCTCGAACAAGTATGGAATCGTTCTACCCATTATTGAACCTCTCGACCCAGTATTTAACCTCTGGACCCAGTATGGAACCCCTCTACCCAGTATTGAACCCCTTGAACATGTATGGAACCCCCCTACCCAGTATGGAACCCCTCTACCCAGAATGGAACCCTTCTATCCAGTATAGAAGCCCTGGACCCAGAATGGAACCCCTCGAACCAGAATGGAACCCCTCTACCCAGTATGGAACCCCTCGACCCAGTATGGAACCTGCTGACCCAGTATGGAACCTCCTGACCCAGTATGGAAACCCTTCTACCCAGAATGGAAACCCTCTACCCAGTATGGAACCCCTCGACCCAGTATGGAAACCCTGTGCCCAGTATGGAACCCCTCTACCCAGAATGGAAACCCTCTACCCAGAATGGAACCCCTCTACCCAGAATGGAAACCCTCTACTCAGAATGGAACCCCTCTACCCAGTATGGAACCCCTCGAACAAGTATGGAACCCCTCAACCCAGTATGAAACCCCTCGACCCATTATGGAAACCCCTCGACCCAGAATGGAAACCCTCTAAACAGAATGGAACCCCTCTACCCAGTATGGAACCCCTCGAACAAGTATGGAACCCCTCGACCCAGGATGGAACCCCTCAACCCAGTATGGAACCCCTCGATCCAGTATGGAAAACTCTCGACCCAGTATGGAACCCCTCGATCCAGTATGGAACCCCTCGCCCCAGTATGGAACCACACGACCCAGTATGGAACCCCTGGACCCAGTATGGAACCCCTCTACCCAGTATGGAACAACTCTACCCAGTATGGAACCCCTCGAACAAGTATGGAATCCCTCGACCCAGTATGGACCCACACGACCCAGTATGGAACCCCTGGACCCAGTATGGAACCCCTCTACCCAGTATGGAACAACTCTACCCAGTATGGAATCCTTCTACCCAGAATGGAACCCCTCGATCCAGTATGGAAACCCCTCGACCCAGTATGGAACACCTCGAACCGGAATGGAACCCCTCGACGCGGAATGGAACCCCTCGAACAAGTATGGAATCGTTCAACCCAGTATGGAGCCCCTCGGCCCAGTATGGAAACCCTCTACCCAGTATGGAACCCCTCGACCCAGTATGGAATCCTTCTACCCATTATTGAACCTCTCGACCCAGTATTTAACCTCTGGACCCAGTATGGAACCCCTCTACCCAGTATTGAACCCCTTGAACATGTATGGAACCCCCCTACCCAGTATGGAACCCCTCTACCCAGAATGGAACCCTTCTATCCAGTATAGAAGCCCTGGACCCAGAATGGAACCCCTCGAACCAGAATGGAACCCCTCTACCCAGTATGGAACCCCTCGACCCAGTATGGAACCTGCTGACCCAGTATGGAACCTCCTGACCCAGTATGGAAACCCTTCTACCCAGAATGGAAACCCTCTACCCAGTATGGAACCCCTCGACCCAGTATGGAAACCCTGTGCCCAGTATGGAACCCCTCTACCCAGAATGGAAACCCTCTACCCAGAATGGAACCCCTCTACCCAGAATGGAAACCCTCTACTCAGAATGGAACCCCTCTACCCAGTATGGAACCCCTCGAACAAGTATGGAACCCCTCAACCCAGTATGAAACCCCTCGACCCATTATGGAAACCCCTCGACCCAGAATGGAAACCCTCTAAACAGAATGGAACCCCTCTACCCAGTATGGAACCCCTCAAACAAGTATGGAACCCCTCGACCCAGGATGGAACCCCTCAACCCAGTATGGAACCCCTCGATCCAGTATGGAAAACTCTCGACCCAGTATGGAACCCCTCGATCCAGTATGGAACCCCTCGCCCCAGTATGGAACCACACGACCCAGTATGGAACCCCTGGACCCAGTATGGAACCCCTCTACCCAGTATGGAACAACTCTACCCAGTATGGAACCCCTCGAACAAGTATGGAATCCCTCGACCCAGTATGGACCCACACGACCCAGTATGGAACCCCTGGACCCAGTATGGAACCCCTCTACCCAGTATGGAACAACTCTACCCAGTATGGAATCCTTCTACCCAGAATGGAACCCCTCGACCCAGAATGGAACCCCTCGACCCAGTATGGAAACCCCTCGAACAAGTATGGAATCCCTCGACCCAGTATGGAACCACACGACCCAGTATGGAACCCCTGGACCCAGTATGGAACCCCTCTACCCAGTATGGAACAACTCTACCCAGTATGGAATCCTTCTACCCAGAATGGAACCCCTCGACCCAGAATGGAACCCCTCGACCCAGTATGGAAACCCCTCGACCCAGTATGGAACCCCTCGACCCAGTATGGAAACCCTCTACCCATTATGGAACCCCTCGACCCAGTATGGAACCCCTGGACCAGGTATGGAACCCCTCGACCCAGTAGGGAAGCCCTCTAATCAGTATGGAACCCCTCGACCCAGTATGGAATCCCTCGAACCAGTATGGAACAACTCTACCCAGTATGGAACCCTTCTACACAGTATGGAAACCCTCTACCCATTATGGAACCCCTCAACCCAGTATGGAACCCCTGGACCAGGTATGGAACCCCTCGACTCAGTATGGAAGCCCTCTAATCAGTATGGAACCCCTCGACCCAGTATGGAAACCCTCGACCCAGTATGGAACCCTTCTACACAGTTTGGAACCCCTCGAACAAGTATGGAATCCCTCGACCCAGTATGGAACCCCTCGGCCCAGTATGGAACCACACGAGACAGTATGGAACCCCTGGACCCAGTATGGAACCCCTCTACCCAGTATGGAACAACTCTACCTAGTATGGAACCCTTCTACCCAGAATGGAACCCTTCGACCCAGAATGGAACCCCTATACCCGGAATGGAACCCCTCTACCCAGTATGGAACCCCTCGAACAAGTATGGAACCCCTGGACCAGGTATGGAACCCCTCTACCCAGTATGGAACACCTCTACCCATTATTGAACCCCTTGACTCAGTATGGAACCCCTGGACCCAGTATGGAACCCCTCTAATCAGTATGGAACCCCTGGACCCAGTATGGAACCCCTGGACCCAGTATAGAACCCATCTACCCAGTATGGAACCCGTCTACCCAGAATGGAAACCCTCTACCCAGTATGGAACCCCTCTACCCAGAATGGAACCCCTCTACCCAGTATAGAAGCCCTCGACCCAGAATGGAACCCCTCGAACCAGGAGGTAACCTCCTGACCCAGTATGGAAACCCTTCTACCCAGTATGGAACCCCTCTACCCGGTATGGAACCCCTGTTCCCAGAATGGAAACCCTCTACCCAGTATGGAACCCCTCGAACAAGTATGGAACCACTCGCCCCAGTATGGAACCCCACGACCGAGTATGGAACCCCTCGATCCAGTATGGAAACCCCTCGTCCCAGTATGGAACCGATCGATCCAGTATGGAACCCCTCGCCCCAGTATGGAACCCCTCGACCCAGTATGGAAACCCTATACCCATTATGGAACCCCTCGACCCAGTATGGAACCCCTGGACCAGGTATGGAACCCCTCGACCCAGTATGGAAGCCCTGTAATCAGTATGGAACCCCTCGACCCAGTATGGAATCCCTCGACCCAGTATGGAACCCCTCGGCCTAGTATGGAACCACACGAGACAGTATGGAACCCCTGGACCCAGTATGGAACCCCTCTACCCAGTATGGAACAACTCTACCCAGTATGGAAGCCTTCTACCCAGGATGGAAACCCTCTACCCATTATGGAAACCCTCTACCCAGTATGGAACCCCTGGACCAGGTATGGAAACCCTCGACCCAGTATGGAAACCCTCTAATCAGTATGGAACCCCTCGACCCAGTATGGAAACCCTCGACCCAGTATGGAACCCTTCTACACAGTTTGGAACCCCTCGAACAAGTATGGAATCCCTCGACCCAGTATGGAACCCCTCGGCCCAGTATGGAACCCCTGGACCAGGTATGGAACCCCTAGACCCAGTATGTAGGCCCTCTAATCAGTATGGAACCCCTCGACCCAGTATGGAACCCCTATACCCGGAATGGAACCCCTCCACCCAGTATGGAACCCCTCAAACAAGTATGGAACCCCTGGACCAGGTATGGAACCCTTCTACCCAGAATGGAACCCCTCGACCCAGAATGGAACCCCTATACCCGGAATGGAACCCCTCTACCCAGTATGGAACCCCTCGAACAAGTATGGAACCCCTGGACCAGGTATGGAACCCTTCTACCCAGTATGGAAACCCTCGACCCAGTATGGAACCCCTCGGCCCAGTATGGAACCCCTGGACCAGGTATGGAACCCCTCGACCCAGTATGGAAACCCTCGACCCAGTATGGAACCCCTATACCCGGAATGGAACCCCTCTACCCAGTATGGAACCCCTCGAACAAGTATGGAACCCCTGGACCAGGTATGGAACCCTTCTACCCAGTATGGAACCCCTCGACCCAGTATGGAAGCCCTCTAATCAGTATGGAACCCCTCGACCCAGTATGGAACCCTTCTACACAGTTTGGAACCCCTCGAACAAGTATTGCATCCCTCGAACCAGTATGGAAACCTTCGGCCCAGTATGGAACCACACGAGACAGTATGGAACCCCTGGACCCAGTATGGAACAACTCTACCTAGTATGGAACCCTTCTACCCAGAATGGAACCCCTCGACCCAGAATGGAACCCCTATACCCGGAATGGAACCCATCTACCCAGTATGCAACCCCTCGAACAAGTATGGAACCCCTGGACCAGGTATGGAACGCCTGGACCCAGTATGGACCCCTCTACCCAGTATGGAACACCTCTACCCATTATGGAACCCCTCGACCCAGTATGGAACCCCTGGACCCAGTATGGAACCCCTCTAATCAGTATGGAACCCCTGGACCCAGTATGGAACCCCTGGACCCAGTATAGAACCAATCTACCCAGTATGGAACCCCTCTACCCAGAATGGAAACCCTCTACCCAGTATGGAACCCCTCTACCCAGAATGGAACCCCTCTACCCAGTATAGAAGCCCTCCACCCAGATTGGAACCCCTCGAACCAGAATGTAACCTCCTGACCCAGTATGGAAACCCTTCTACCCAGTATGGAACCCCTCTACCCAATCTGGAACCCCTCTTCCCAGAATGGAAACCCTCTACCCAGTATGGAACCCCTCGACCCAGTATGGAACCCTTCTACCCGGTTTGGAACCCCTCGATCCAGTATGGAAACCTCTCGACCCAGTATGGAACCCCTCGACCCGGAATGGAACCCCTCGATCCAGTATGGAACCCCTCGACCCAGTATGGAACCCCTCGATCCATTATGGAACCCCTCTACCCATTATGGAACCTCTCGACCCAGTATGGAACCCCTGGACCCAGTATGGAACCCCTTTAATCAGAATGGAAACCCTCGTCCCATTGTGGAACCCCTCTTCCCAGAATGGAAACCCTCTACCTAGTATGGAACCCCTCGACCCGGTATGGAACCCTTCTACCCGGTATGGAACCCCTCGATCCAGTATTGAACCCTTCTACCCGGTATGGAACCCCTCGATCCAGTATGGAAACCTCTCGACCCAGTATGGAACCCCTCTTCCCAGAATGGAAACCCTCTACCTAGTATGGAACCCCTCGACCCAGTATGGAACCCTTATACCCGGTATGGAACCCCTCAATCCAGTATGGAACCCTTCTACCCGGTATGGAACCCCTCTTCCCAGAATGGAAACCCTCTACCCAGTTTGGAACCCCTAGACCCACTATGGAACCCTTCTACCCGGTATGGAACCCCTCTACCCATTATGGAACCTCTCGAACCAGTATGCAACCCCTGGACCCAGTATGGAACCCCTCGACCCGGAATGGAACCCCTCGATCCAGTATGGAACCCCTCGACCCAGTATAGAACCCCTCGATCCATTATGGAACACCTCTACCCATTATGGAACCACACGACCCAGTATGGAACCCTTCGACCCAGTATGGAACCCTTCTACCCAGTATGGAACCCCTTCAGCCAGTATGGAAACCCCTCGACCAAGTATGGAACCCCTCGACCAAGTATGGAAACCCTCTACCCAGTATTGGAACCCCTCTACCCTCGACCCAGTATGGAAACCCTCGACCCAGTATGGAAACCCTCTACCCAGTATGGAACCCCTCTACCCAGTATGGAACCCCTCTACCCAGAATGGAAACCCTCTACCGAGAATGGAACCCCTCTACCCAGTATGGAACCCCTCGAAAAAGTATGGAACCACTCGCCCCAGTATGGAACCCCACGACCGAGTATGGAACCCCTCGATCCAGTATGGAAACCCCTCGTCCCAGTATGGAACCCCTCGATCCAGTATGGAACCCCTCGCCCCAGTATGGAACCCCTCGACCCAGTATGGAAACCCTCTACCCATTATGGAACCCCTCGACCCAGTATGGAACCCCTGGACCAGGTATGGAACCCATCGACCCAGTAGGGAAGCCCTCTAATCAGTATGGAACCCCTCGACCCAGTATGGAATCCCTCGAACCAGTATGGAACCCCTCGGCCTAGTATGGAACCACACGAGATAGTATGGAACCCCTGGACCCAGTATGGAACCCCTCTAACCAGTATGGAACAACTCTACCCAGTATGGAACCCTTCTACCCAGTATGGAAACCCTCTACCCATTATGGAACCCCTCAACCCAGAATGGAACCCCTGGACCAGGTATTGAACCCCTCGACCCAGTATGGAAGCCCTCTAATCAGTATGGAACCCCTCGACCCAGTATGGAAACCCTCGACCCAGTATGGAACCCTTCTACACAGTTTGGAACCCCTCGAACAAGTATGGAATCCCTCGACCCAGTATGGAACCCCTCGGCCCAGTATGGAACCACACGAGACAGTATGGAACCCCTGGACCCAGTATGGAACCCCTCTACCCAGTATGGAACAACTCTACCTAGTATGGAACCCTTCTACCCAGAATGGAACCCTTCGACCCAGAATGGAACCCCTATACCCGGAATGGAACCCCTCTACCCAGTATGGAACCCCTCGAACAAGTATGGAACCCCTGGACCAGGTATGGAACGCCTGGACCCAGTATGGAACCCCTCTACCCAGTATGGAACACCTCTACCCATTATTGAACCCCTCGACTCAGTATGGAACCCCTGGACCAAGTATGGAACCCCTCTAATCAGTATGGAACCCCTGGACCCAGTATGGAACCCCTGGACCCAGTATAGAACCCATCTACCCAGTATGGAACCCGTCTACCCAGAATGGAAACCCTCTACCCAGTATGGAACCCCTCTACCCAGAATGGAACCCCTCTACCCAGTATAGAAGCCCTCGACCCAGAATGGAACCCCTCGAACCAGGAGGTAACCTCCTGACCCAGTATGGAAACCCTTCTACCCAGTATGGAACCCCTCTACCCGGTATGGAACCCCTGTTCCCAGAATGGAAACCCTCTACCCAGTATGGAACCGCTCGACACAGTATGGAACCCTTCTACCCGGTATGGAACCCCTCGATCCAGTATGGAAACCTCTCAACCCAGTATGGAACCCCTCGACCCGGAATGGAACCCCTCGATCCAGTATGGAACCCCTCGACCCAGTATGGAACCCCTCGATCCATTATGGAACCACTCTACCCATTATGGAACCTTTTCGACCCAGTATGGAACCCCTGGACCCAGTATGGAACCCCTTTAATCAGAATGGAACCCCTCGTCCCAGTGTGGAACCCCTCTTCCCAGAATGGAAACCCTAGTATGGAACCCCTCGATCCAGTATGGAACCCTTCTACCCGGTATGGAAACCCTCGATCCAGTATGGAAACCCCTCGACCCAGTATGGAACACCTCGAACCGGAATGGAACCCCTCGACGCGGAATGGAACCCCTCGAACAAGTATGGAATCGTTCAACCCAGTATGGAGCCCCTCGGCCCAGTATGGAAACCCTCTACCCAGTATGGAACCCCTCGACCCAGTATGGAATCCTTCTACCCATTATTGAACCTCTCGACCCAGTATTTAACCTCTGGACCCAGTATGGAACCCCTCTACCCAGTATTGAACCCCTTGAACATGTATGGAACCCCCCTACCCAGTATGGAACCCCTCTACCCAGAATGGAACCCTTCTATCCAGTATAGAAGCCCTGGACCCAGAATGGAACCCCTCGAACCAGAATGGAACCCCTCTACCCAGTATGGAACCCCTCGACCCAGTATGGAACCTGCTGACCCAGTATGGAACCTCCTGACCCAGTATGGAAACCCTTCTACCCAGAATGGAAACCCTCTACCCAGTATGGAACCCCTCGACCCAGTATGGAAACCCTGTGCCCAGTATGGAACCCCTCTACCCAGAATGGAAACCCTCTACCCAGAATGGAACCCCTCTACCCAGAATGGAAACCCTCTACTCAGAATGGAACCCCTCTACCCAGTATGGAACCCCTCGAACAAGTATGGAACCCCTCAACCCAGTATGAAACCCCTCGACCCATTATGGAAACCCCTCGACCCAGAATGGAAACCCTCTAAACAGAATGGAACCCCTCTACCCAGTATGGAACCCCTCAAACAAGTATGGAACCCCTCGACCCAGGATGGAACCCCTCAACCCAGTATGGAACCCCTCGATCCAGTATGGAAAACTCTCGACCCAGTATGGAACCCCTCGATCCAGTATGGAACCCCTCGCCCCAGTATGGAACCACACGACCCAGTATGGAACCCCTGGACCCAGTATGGAACCCCTCTACCCAGTATGGAACAACTCTACCCAGTATGGAACCCCTCGAACAAGTATGGAATCCCTCGACCCAGTATGGACCCACACGACCCAGTATGGAACCCCTGGACCCAGTATGGAACCCCTCTACCCAGTATGGAACAACTCTACCCAGTATGGAATCCTTCTACCCAGAATGGAACCCCTCGACCCAGAATGGAACCCCTCGACCCAGTATGGAAACCCCTCGAACAAGTATGGAATCCCTCGACCCAGTATGGAACCACACGACCCAGTATGGAACCCCTGGACCCAGTATGGAACCCCTCTACCCAGTATGGAACAACTCTACCCAGTATGGAATCCTTCTACCCAGAATGGAACCCCTCGACCCAGAATGGAACCCCTCGACCCAGTATGGAAACCCCTCGACCCAGTATGGAACCCCTCGACCCAGTATGGAAACCCTCTACCCATTATGGAACCCCTCGACCCAGTATGGAACCCCTGGACCAGGTATGGAACCCCTCGACCCATTAGGGAAGCCCTCTAATCAGTATGGAACCCCTCGACCCAGTATGGAATCCCTCGAACCAGTATGGAACAACTCTACCCAGTATGGAACCCTTCTACACAGTATGGAAACCCTCTACCCATTATGGAACCCCTCAACCCAGTATGGAACCCCTGGACCAGGTATGGAACCCCTCGACCCAGTATGGAAGCCCTCTAATCAGTATGGAACCCCTCGACCCAGTATGGAAACCCTCGACCCAGTATGGAACCCTTCTACACAGTTTGGAACCCCTCGAACAAGTATGGAATCCCTCGACCCAGTATGGAACCCCTCGGCCCAGTATGGAACCACACGAGACAGTATGGAACCCCTGGACCCAGTATGGAACCCCTCTACCCAGTATGGAACAACTCTACCTAGTATGGAACCCTTCTACCCAGAATGGAACCCTTCGACCCAGAATGGAACCCCTATACCCGGAATGGAACCCCTCTACCCAGTATGGAACCCCTCGAACAAGTATGGAACCCCTGGACCAGGTATGGAACCCCTCTACCCAGTATGGAACACCTCTACCCATTATTGAACCCCTTGACTCAGTATGGAACCCCTGGACCCAGTATGGAACCCCTCTAATCAGTATGGAACCCCTGGACCCAGTATGGAACCCCTGGACCCAGTATAGAACCCATCTACCCAGTATGGAACCCGTCTACCCAGAATGGAAACCCTCTACCCAGTATGGAACCCCTCTACCCAGAATGGAACCCCTCTACCCAGTATAGAAGCCCTCGACCCAGAATGGAAAACTCTCGACCCAGTATGGAACCCCTCGATCCATAATGGAACCCCTCGCCCCAGTATGGAACCACACAACCCAGTATGGAACCCCTGGACCCAGTATGGAACCCCTCTACCCAGTATGGAACAACTCTACCCAGTATGGAACCCCTCGAACAAGTATGGAATCCCTCGACCCAGTATGGACCCACACGACCCAGTATGGAACCCCTGGACTCAGTATGGAACCCCTCTACCCAGTATGGAACAACTCTACCCAGTATGGAATCCTTCTACCCAGAATGGAACCCCTCGACCCAGAATGGAACCCCTCGACCCAGTATGGAAACCCCTCGAACAAGTATGGAATCCCTCGACCCAGTATGGAACCACACGACCCAGTATGGAACCCCTGGACCCAGTATGGAACCCCTCTACCCAGTATGGAACAACTCTACCCAGTATGGAATCCTTCTACCCAGAATGGAACCCCTCGACCCAGAATGGAACCCCTCGACCCAGTATGGAAACCCCTCGACCCAGTATGGAACCCCTCGACCCAGTATGGAAACCCTCTACCCATTATGGAACCCCTCGACCCAGTATGGAACCCCTGGACCAGGTATGGAACCCCTCGACCCAGTAGGGAAGCCCTCTAATCAGTATGGAACCCCTCGACCCAGTATGGAATCCCTCAAACCAGTATGGAACAACTCTACCCAGTATGGAACCCTTCAACACAGTATGGAAACCCTCTACCCATTATGGAACCCCTCAACCCAGTATGGAACCCCTGGACCAGGTATGGAACCCCTCGACCCAGTATGGAAGCCCTCTAATCAGTATGGAACCCCTCGACCCAGTATGGAAACCCTCGACCCAGTATGGAACCCTTCTACACAGTTTGGAACCCCTCGAACAAGTATGGAATCCCTCGACCCAGTATGGAACCCCTCGGCCCAGTATGGAACCACACGAGACAGTATGGAACCCCTGGACCCAGTATGGAACCCCTCTACCCAGTATGGAACAACTCTACCTAGTATGGAACCCTTCTACCCAGAATGGAACCCTTCGACCCAGAATGGAACCCCTATACCCGGAATGGAACCCCTCTACCCAGTATGGAACCCCTCGAACAAGTATGGAACCCCTGGACCAGGTATGGAACCCCTCTACCCAGTATGGAACACCTCTACCCATTATTGAACCCCTTGACTCAGTATGGAACCCCTGGACCCAGTATGGAACCCCTCTAATCAGTATGGAACCCCTGGACCCAGTATGGAACCCCTGGACCCAGTATAGAACCCATCTACCCAGTATGGAACCCCTCTACCCAGAATGGAAACCCTCTACCCAGTATGGAACCCCTCTACCCAGAATGGAACCCCTCTACCCAGTATAGAAGCCCTCGACCCAGAATGGAACCCCTCGAACCAGGAGGTAACCTCCTGACCCAGTATGGAAACCCTTCTACCCAGTATGGAACCCCTCTACCCGGTATGGAACCCCTGTTCCCAGAATGGAAACCCTCTACCCAGTATGGAACCCCTCGACACAGTATGGAACCCTTCTACCCGATATGGAACCCATCGATCCAGTATGGAAACCTCTCAACCCAGTATGGAACCCCTCGACCCGGAATGGAACCCCTCGATCCAGTATGGAACCCCTAGACCCAGTATGGAACCCCTCGATCCATTATGGAACCCCTCTACCCATTATGGAACCTTTTCGACCCAGTATGGAACCCCTGGACCCAGTATGGAACCCCTTTAATCAGAATGGAACCCCTCGTCCCAGTGTGGAACCCCTCTTCCCAGAATGGAAACCCTCTACCTAGTATGGAACCCCTCGATCCAGTATGGAACCCTTCTACCCGGTATGGAACCCCTCGATCCAGTATGGAAACCCCTCGACCCAGTATGGAACACCTCGAACCGGAATGGAACCCCTCGACGCGGAATGGAACCCCTCGATCCAGTATGGAAACCCCTCGACCCAGTATGGAATGCCTCGACACAGTATGGAACCCCTCTACCCAGTATGGAACCCCTCGAACAAGTATGGAATCGTTCAACCCAGTATGGAGCCCCTCGGCCCAGTATGGAAACCCTCTACCCAGTATGGAACCCCTCGACCCAGTATGGAACCCTTCTACCCATTATTGAACCTCTCGACCCAGTATTTAACCTCTGGACCCAGTATGGAACCCCTCTACCCAGTGTTGAACCCCTTGAACATGTATGGAACCCCCCTACCCAGTATGGAACCCCTCTACCCAGAATGGAACCCTTCTATCCAGTATAGAAGCCCTCGACCCAGAATGGAACCCCTCGAACCAGAATGGAACCCCTCTACCCAGTATGGAACCCCTCGACCCAGTATGGAACCTGCTGACCCAGTATGGAACCTCCTGACCCAGTATGGAACCCCTCTACCCAGAATGGAAACCCTCTACCCAGAATGGAACCCCTCTACCCAGAATGGAAACCCTCTACTCAGAATGGAACCCCTCTACCCAGTATGGAACCCCTCGAACAAGTATGGAACCCCTCAACCCAGTATGAAACCCCTCGACCCATTATGGAAACCTCTCGACCCAGAATGGAAACCCTCTAAACAGAATGGAACCCCTCTACCCAGTATGGAACCCCTCGAACAAGTATGGAACCCCTCGACCCAGGATGGAACCCCTCAACCCAGTATGGAACCCCTCGATCCAGTATGGAAAACTCTCGACCCAGTATGGAACCCCTCGATCCAGTATGGAACCCCTCGCCCCAGTATGGAACCACACGACCCAGTATGGAACCCCTGGACCCAGTATGGAACCCCTCTACCCAGTATGGAACAACTCTACCCAGTATGGAAACCCCTCGAACAAGTATGGAATCCCTCGACCCAGTATGGAACCACACGAACCAGTATGGAACCCCTGGACCCAGTATGGAACCCCTCTACCCAGTATGGAACAACTCTACCCAGTATGGAATCCTTCTACCCAGAATGGAACCCCTCGACCCAGAATGGAACCCCTCGACCCAGTATGGAAACCCCTCGACCCAGAATGGAACCCCTCGATCCAGTATGGAACCCCTCGCCCCAGTATGGAACTTCTCGTCCCAGTATGGAAACCCTCTACCCATTATGGAACCCCTCGACCCATTATTGAACCCCTGGACCCGGTATGGAACCCCTCGACCCAATATGGAACCCCTCTAATCAGTATGGAACCCCTCGCCCCAATATGGAACCCCTCGACCCAGTATGGAACCCTTCGACCCAGTATGGAACCCCTCGAACAAGTATGGAATTCCTCGACCCAGTATGGAACCACACGACCCACTATGGAACCCCTGGACCCAGTATGGAACCCCTCTACCCAGTATGGAACAACTCTACCCAGTATGGAACCCTTCTACCCAGAATGGAACACCTCGAACCAGAATGGAACCCCTCTACACAGAATGGAACCCCTCTACCCAGTATGGAATCCCTTTAACAAGTATGGAACCCCTGGACCCAGTATGGAACCCCTGGACCCAGTATGGAACCCCTTCACCCAGTATGGAACCCCTCGAACCAGTATGGAACCACACGACCCAGTATGGAACCCTTCGACCCAGTATGGAACCCTTCTACCCAGTATGGAACCCCTTCAGCCAGTATGGAAACCCCTCGACCAAGTATTGAACCCCTCGATCCAGTATGGAACCGCTCGACCCAGTGTGGAACCCCTCGACCCAGTATGGAAACCCTCTACCCAGTATTGGAACCCCTCTACCCTCGACCCAGTATGGAAACCCTCGACCCAGTATGGAACAACTCTACCCAGTATGGAACCCCTCTGCCCAGTATGGAACCCCTATACCCAGAATGGAAACCCTCTACCCAGAATGGAACCCCTCTACCCAGTATGGAACCCCTCGAACAAGTATGGAACCCCTCGCCCCAGTATGGAACCCCACGACCGAGTATGGAACCCCTCGATCCAGTATGGAACCCCTCGCCCCAGTATGGAACCCCTCGACCCAGTATGGAAACCCTCTACCCATTATGGAACACCTCGACCCAGTATGGAACCCCTGGACCAGGTAGGGAGCAGCTTCTGGAGATGGAGATAGGGAAGATGGGTAGGGAGCAGCTTCTAGAGATGGAGATAGGAAAGATGGGTAGGGAGCAGCTTCTGGAGATGGAGATAGGGAAGAAGAGTAGGGAGCAGCTTCTAGAGATGGAGATAGGGAAGATGGGTAGGGAGCAGCTTCTGGAGATGGAGATAGGGAAGATGGGTAGGGAGCAGCTTCTAGAGATGGAGATAGGGAAGATGGGTAGGGAGCAGCTTCTAGAGATGGAGATAGGGAAGATGGGTAGGGAGCAGCTTCTGGAGATGAAGATGGGTAGGGAGCAGCTTCTAGAGATGGAGATAGGGAAGATGGGTAGGGAGCAGCTTCTGGAGATGGAGATAGGGAAGATGGGTAGGGAGCAGCTTCTAGAGATGGAGATAGGGAAGATGGGTAGGGAGCAGCTTCTGGAGATGAAGATGGGTAGGGAGCAGCTTCTAGAGATGGAGATAGGGAAGATGGGTAGAGAGCAGCTTCTGGAGATAGAGATAGGGAAATGGGTAGGGAGCAGCTTCTGGAGATGGAGATAGGGAAGATGGGTAGGGAGCAGCTTCTGGAGATGGAGATGGGTAGGGAGCAGCTTCTAGAGATGGAGATAGGGAAGATGGGTAGAGAGCAGCTTCTGGAGATGAAGATGGGTAGGGAGCAGCTTCTAGAGATGGAGATAGGGAAGATGGGTAGGGATCAGCTTCTGGAGATGGAGATAGGGAAGATGGGTAGGGAGCAGCTTCTGGAGATGAAGATGGGTAGGGAGCAGCTTCTAGAGATGGAGATATGGAAGATGGGTATGGAGCAGCTTATAGAGATGGAGATAGTGAAGATGGGTAGAGAGCAGCTTCTGGAGATGGAGATAGGGAAAATGGGTAGGGAGCAGCTTCTGGAGATGGAGATAGGGAAGATGGGTAGGGAGCAGCTTCTAGAGATGGAGATAGGGAAGATGGGTAGAGAGCAGCTTCTGGAGATGGGGAGGGAGCAGCTTCTAGAGATGGAGATAGGGAAGATGGGTAGGGAGCAGCTTCTGGAGATGGAGATAGGAAAGATGGGTAGGGAGCAGCTTCTAGAGATGGAGATAGGGAAGATGGGTAGGGAGCAGCTTCTAGAGATGGAGATAGGGAAGATGGGTAGGGAGCAGCTTCTGGAGATGGAGATAGGGAAGATGGGTAGGGAGCAGCTTCTAGAGATGGAGATAGGGAAGATGGGTAGAGAGCAGCTTCTGGAGATGAAGATGGGTAGGGAGCAGCTTCTAGAGATGGAGATAGGGAAGATGGGTAGGGAGCAGCTTCTGGAGATGGAGATAGGGAAGATGGGTAGGGAGCAGCTTCTGGAGATGAAGATGGGTAGGGAGCAGCTTCTAGAGATGGAGATATGGAAGATGGGTATGGAGCAGCTTATAGAGATGGAGATAGTGAAGATGGGTAGAGAGCAGCTTCTGGAGATGGAGATAGGGAAAATGGGTAGGGAGCAGCTTCTGGAGATGGAGATAGGGAAGATGGGTAGGGAGCAGCTTCTAGAGATGGAGATAGGGAAGATGGGTAGAGAGCAGCTTCTGGAGATGGGGAGGGAGCAGCTTCTAGAGATGGAGATAGGGAAGATGGGTAGGGAGCAGCTTCTGGAGATGGAGATAGGAAAGATGGGTAGGGAGCAGCTTCTAGAGATGGAGATAGGGAAGATGGGTAGGGAGCAGCTTCTAGAGATGGAGTTAGGGAAGATGGGTAGGGAGCAGCTTCTGGAGATGGAGATAGGGAAGATGGGTAGGGAGCAGCTTCTAGAGATGGAGATAGGGAAGATGGGTAGGGAGCAGCTTCTGGAGATGAATATGGGTGGGGAGCAGCTTCTAGAGATGGAGATAGGGAAGATGGGTAGAGAGCAGCTTCTGGAGATGGAGATAGGGAAGATGGGTAGGGAGCAGCTTCTGGAGATGGAGATAGGGAAGATTGGTAGGGAGCAGCTTCTAGAGATGGAGATAGGGAAGATGGGTAGGGAGCAGCTTCTGGAGATGAAGATGGGTAGGGAGCAGCTTCTAGAGATGGAGGGAGGGAAGATGGGTAGGGCGCAGCTTCTAGAGATGGAGATAGGGAAGATGGGTAGGGAGCAGCTTCTAGAGATGGAGATAGGGAAGATGGGTAGGGAGCAGCTTCTAGAGATGGAGATAGGGAAGATTGGTTGGGGGCAGCTTCTAGAGATGCAGATAGGGAAGATGGGTAGAGAGCAGCTTCTGGAGATGAAGATGGGTAGGGAGCAGCTTCTAGAGATGGAGATAGGGAAGATGGGTAGAGAGCAGCTTCTGGAGATGAAGATGGGTAGGGAGCATCTTCTAGAGATGGAGATAGGGAAGATGGGTAGGGAGCAGCTTCTGGAGATGGAGATAGGGAAGATGGGTAGGGAGCAGCTTCTAGAGATGGAGATATGGAAGATGGGTAGGGAGCAGCTTCTGGAGATGAAGATGGGTAGGGAGCAGCTTCTAGAGATGGAGATAGGGAAGATGGGTAGAGAGCAGCTTCTGGAGATGGAGATAGGGAAGATGGGTAGGGAGCAGCTTCTGGAGATGGAGATAGGGAAGATGGGTAGGGAGCAGCTTCTAGAGATGGAGATAGGGAAGATGGGTAGGGAGCAGCTTCTGGAGATGAAGATGGGTGGGGAGCAGCTTCTCGAGATGGAGATAGGGAAGATGGGTAGAGAGCAGCTTCTGGAGATGGAGATAGGGAAGATGGGTAGGGAGCAGCTTCTGGAGATGGAGATAGGGAAGATTGGTAGGGAGCAGCTTCTAGAGATGCAGATAGGGAAGATGGGTAGAGAGCAGCTTCTGGAGATGAAGATGGGTAGGGAGCAGCTTCTAGAGATGGAGATAGGGAAGATGGGTAGAGAGCAGCTTCTGGAGATGAAGATGGGTAGGGATCATCTTCTAGAGATGGAGATAGGGAAGATGGGTAGGGAGCAGCTTCTGGAGATGGAGATAGGGAAGATGGGTAGGGAGCAGCTTCTAGAGATGGAGATATGGAAGATGGGTAGGGAGCAGCTTCTAGAGATGGAGATATGGAAGATGGGTAGGGAGCAGCTTCTGGAGATGGAGATAGGGAAGATGGGTAGGGAGCAGCTTCTGGAGATGGAGATAGGGAAGATGGGTAGGGAGCAGCTTCTGGAGATGAAGATGGGTAGGGAGCAGCTTCTAGAGATGGAGATAGGGAAGATGGGTAGAGAGCAGCTTCTGGAGATGGAGATAGGGAAGATGGGTAGGGAGCAGCTTCTGGAGATGGAGATAGGGAAGATGGGTAGGGAGCAGCTTCTAGAGATGGAGATAAGGAAGATGGGTAGGGAGCAGCTTCTGGAGATGAAGATGGGTGGGGAGCAGCTTCTAGAGATGGAGATATGGAAGATGGATAGAGAGCAGCTTCTGGAGATGGAGATAGGGAAGATGGGTAGGGAGCAGCTTCTGGAGATGGAGATAGGGAAGATGGGTAGGGAGCAGCTTCTAGAGATCGAGATAGGGAAGATGGGTAGGGAGCCGCTTCTGGAGATGAAGATGGGTAGGGAGCAGCTTCTAGAGATGGAGATAGGGAAGATGGGTAGGGAGCAGCTTCTGGAGATGGAGATAGGGAAGATGGGTAGGGAGCAGCTTCTAGATATTGAGATAGGGAAGATGGGTAGGGAGCAACTTCTAGAGATGGAGATAGGGAAGATGGGTAGGGAGCAACTTCTAGAGATGGAGATAGGGAAGATGGGTAGGGAGCAGCTTCTAGAGATGGAGGGAGGGAAGATGGGTAGGGTGTAGCTTCTAGAGATGGAGATAGGGAAGATGGGTAGGGAGCAGCTTCTAGAGATGGAGATAGGGAAGATGGGTAGGGAGCAGCTTCTAGAGATGGAGATAGGGAAGATTGGTTGGGGGCAGCTTCTAGAGATGCAGATAGGGAAGATGGGTAGGGAGCAGCTTCTGGAGATGAAGATGGGTAGGGAGCAGCTTCTAGAGATGGAGATAGGGAAGATGGGTAGAGAGCAGCTTCTGGAGATGAAGATGGGTAGGGAGCATCTTCTAGAGATGGAGATAGGGAAGATGGGTAGGGAGCAGCTTCTGGAGATGGAGATAGGGAAGATGGGTAGGGAGCAGCTTCTGGAGATGAAGATGGGTAGGGAGCAGCTTCTAGAGATGGAGATATGGAAGATGGGTAGGGAGCAGCTTCTGGAGATGGATATAGGGAAGATGGGTAGGGAGCAGCTTCTGGAGATGGAGATAGGGAAGACGGGTAGGGAGCAGCTTCTGGAGATGAAGATGGGTAGGGAGCAGCTTCTAGAGATGGAGATAGGGAAGATGGGTAGAGAGCAGCTTCTGGAGATGGAGATAGGGAAGATGGGTAGGGAGCAGCTTCTGGAGATGGAGATAGGGAAGATGGGTAGGGAGCAGCTTCTAGAGATGGAGATATGGAAGATGGGTAGGGAGCAGCTTCTAGAGATGGAGATAGTGAAGATGGGTAGAGAGCAGCTTCTGGAGATGGAGATAGGGAAGATGGGTAGGGAGCAGCTTCTGGAGATGGAGATAGGGAAGATGGGTAGGGAGCAGCTTCTAGAGATGGAGATATGGAAGATGGGTAGGGAGCAGCTTCTGGAGATGGAGATAGGGAAGATGGGTAGGGAGCAGCTTCTGGAGATGGAGATAGGGAAGATGGGTAGGGAGCAGCTTCTGGAGATGAAGATGGGTAGGGAGCAGCTTCTAGAGATGGAGATAGGGAAGATGGGTAGAGTGCAGCTTCTGGAGATGGAGATAGGGAAGATGGGTAGGGAGCAGCTTCTGGAGATGGAGATAGGGAAGATGGGTAGGGAGCAGCTTCTAGAGATGGAGATAGGGAAGATGGGTAGGGAGCAGCTTCTGGAGATGAAGATGGGTGGGGAGCAGCTTCTAGAGATGGAGATAGGGAAGATGGGTAGAGAGCAGCTTCTGGAGATGGAGATAGGGAAGATGGGTAGGGAGCAGCTTCTGGAGATGGAGATAGGGAAGATGGGTAGGGAGCAGCTTCTAGAGATGGAGATAGGGAAGATGGGTAGGGAGCAGCTTCTGGAGATGAAGATGGGTAGGGAGCAGCTTCTAGAGATGGAGATAGGGAAGATGGGTAGGGAGCAGCTTCTGGAGATGGAGATAGGGAAGATGGGTAGGGAGCAGCATCTAGAGATGGAGATAGGGAAGATGGTTAGGGAGCAGCTTCTAGAGATGGAGATAGGGAAGATGGGTAGGGAGCAGCTTCTAGAGATTTAGGGAGGGAAGATGGGTAGGGCGCAGCTTCTAGTGGAGATAGGGAAGATGGGTAGGGAGCAGCTTCTAGAGATGGAGATAGGGAAGATGGGTAGGGAGCAGCTTCTAGAGATGGAGATAGGGAAGATTGGTAGGGAGCAGCTTCTGGAGATGGTGCGGGGGCAGCTCTGGGGGGAGGGAGGGTGGGGGGGAGCAGCTTCTATAGATGGACGGAGGGTGGGGGGGAGGGAGGTTGGGGGGTTGGAGGGTGGGGGGGGGCAGCTTCTAGAGATGGAGGGAGGGTGGGGGGGCAGCTCTGGTGGGAGGGAGGGTGAGGGGGAGCAGTTTCTAGAGATGGAGATAGGGAAGATGGGTAGGGAGCAGCTTCTAGAGATGGAGGGAAGGAAGATGGGTAGGGAGCAGCTTCTGGAGATGGAGTGAGGGAAGATGGGTAGGGAGCAGCTTCTGGAGATGGAGTGAGGGAAGATGGGTAGGGAGCAGCTTCTAGAGATGGAGATTGGGAAGATGGGTAGGGAGCAGCTTCTAGAGATGGAGGGAGGGAAGATGGGTAGGGAGCAGCTTCTGGATATGGAGTGAGGGAAGATGGGTAGGGAGCAGCTTCTAGAGATGGAGATAGGGAAGATGGGTAGGGAGCAGCTTCTAGAGATGGAGATAGGGAAGATTGGTAGGGAGCAGCTTCTGGAGATGGTGCGGGGGCAGCTCTTGGGGGAGGGAGGGTGGGGGGGGCAGCTTCTATAGATGGATGGAGGGTGGGGGGGGGGGGGGGGGGTTGGGGGGTTGGAGGGTGGGGGGGGGCAGCTTCTAGAGATGGAGGGAGGGTGGGGGGGCAGCTCTGGTGGGAGGGAGGGTGAGGGGGAGCAGCTTCTAGAGATGGAGATAGGGAAGATGGGTAGGGAGCAGCTTCTAGAGATGGAGGGAAGGAAGATGGGTAGGGAGCAGCTTCTGGAGATGGAGTGAGGGAAGATGGGTAGGGAGCAGCTTCTAGAGATGGAGATTGGGAAGATGGGTAGGGAGCAGCTTCTAGAGATGGAGGGAGGAAAGATGGGTAGGGAGCAGCTTCTGGATATGGAGTGAGGGAAGATGGGTAGGGAGCAGCTTCTGGAGATGGAGTGAGGGAAGATGGGTAGGGAGCAGCTTCTGGAGATGGAGATAGGGAAGATGGGTAGAGAGCAGCTTCTGGAGATGGAGATAGGGAAGATGGGTAGGGAGCAGCTTCTGGAGATGGAGATAGGGAAGATGGGTAGGGAGCAGCTTCTAGAGATGAAGATGGGTGGGGAGCAGCTTCTAGAGATGGAGATAGGGAAGATGGGTAGAGAGCAGCTTCTGGAGATGGAGATAGGGAAGATGGGTAGGGAGCAGCTTCTGGAGATGGAGATAGGGAAGATGGGTAGGGAGCAGCTTCTGGAGATGGAGATAGGGAAGATGGGTAGGGAGCAGCTTCTGGAGATGAAGATGGGTAGGGAGCAGCTTCTAGAGATGGAGATAGGGAAGATGGGTAGGGAGCAGCTTCTAGAGATGGAAATAGGGATGATGGGTAGGGAGCAGATTCTAGAGATGGAGATAGGGAAGATGGGTAGGGAGCAACTTCTAGAGATGGAGATAGGGAAGATGGGTAGGGAGCAACTTCTAGAGATGGAGGGAGGGAAGATGGGTAGGGAGCAGCTTCTAGAGATGGAGGGAGGGAAGATGGGTAGGGAGCAGCTTCTGGAGATGGAGTGAGGGAAGATGGGTAGGGAGCAGCTTCTAGAGATGGAGGGAGGGAAGATGGGTAGGGAGCAGCTTCTGGAGATGGAGATAGGGAAAATGGGTAGGGAGCAGCTTCTAGAGATGGAGGGAGGGAAGATGGGTAGGGAGCAGCTTCTGGAGATGGAGTGAGGGAAGATGGGTAGGGAGCAGCTTCTGGAGATGGAGTGAGGGAAGATGGGTAGGGGGCTGCTTCTAGAGATGAAGATGGGTGGGGAGCAGCTTCTAGAGATGGAGATAGGGAAGATGGGTAGAGAGCAGCTTCTGGAGATGGAGATAGGGAAGATGGGTATGGAGCAGCTTCTGGAGATGGAGATAGGGAAGATGGGTAGGGAGCAGCTTCTGGAGATGGAGATAGGGAAGATGGGTAGGGAGCAGCTTCTAGAGATGGAGATAGGGAAGATGGGTAGGGAGCAACTTCTAGAGATGGAGAAAGGGAAGATGGGTAGGGAGCAACTTCTAGAGATGGAGGGAGGGAAGATGGGTAGGGCGCAGCTTCTAGAGATGGAGATAGGGAAGATGGTTAGGGAGCAGCTTCTAGAGATGGAGATAGGGAAGATGGGTAGGGAGCAGCTTCTAGAGATGGAGATAGGGAAGATTGGTAGGGAGCAGCTTCTAGAGATGGAGGGAGGGAAGATGGGTAGGGAGCAGCTTCTAGAGATGGAGATAGGGAAGATTGGTAGGGAGCAGCTTCTGGAGATGGAGATAGGGAAGATGGGTAGGGAGCAGCTTATGGAGATGGTGCGGGGGCAGCTCTGGGGGGAGGGAGGGTGGGGGGGGGCAGCTTCTATAGATGGACGGAGGGTGGGGGGGAGGGAGGTTGGGGGGTTGGAGTGTGGGGGGGGGCAGCTTCTAGAGATGGAGGGAGGGTGGGGGGCAGCTCTGGGGGGAGGGAGGGTGAGGGGGAGCAGCTTCTAGAGATGGAGATAGGGAAGATGGGTAGGGAGCAGCTTCTGGAGATGGAGATAGGGAAGATGGGTAGGGAGCAGCTTCTAGAGATGGAGGGAGGGAAGATGGGTAGGGAGCAGCTTCTGGAGATGGAGTGAGGGAAGATGGGTAGGGAGCAGCTTCTGGAGATGGAGTGAGGGAAGATGGGTAGGGAGCAGCTTCTGGAGATGGAGTGAGGGAAGATGGGTAGGGAGCAGCTTCTAAAGATGGAGATTGGGAAGATGGGTAGGGAGCAGCTTCTGGAGATGGAGATAGGGAAGATGGGTAGGGAGCAGCTTCTGGAGATGGAGTGAGGGAAGATGGGTAGGGAGCAGCTTCTGGAGATGGAGTGAGGGAAGATGGGTAGTGAGCAGCTTCTGGAGATGGAGATAGGGAAGATGGGTAGAGAGCAGCTTCTGGAGATGGAGATAGGGAAGATGGGTAGGGAGCAGCTTCTGGAGATGGAGATAGGGAAGATGGGTAGGGGGCAGCTTCTAGAGATGAAGATGGGTGGGGAGCAGCATCTAGAGATGGAGATAGGGAAGATGGGTAGAGAGCAGCTTCTGGAGATGGTGCGGGGGCAGCTCTTGGGGGAGGGAGGGTGGGGGGGGGCAGCTTCTATAGATGGATGGAGGGTGGGGGGGGGTTGGGGGGTTGGAGGGTGGGGGGGGGCAGCTTCTAGAGATGGAGGGAGGGTGGGGGGGCAGCTCTGGTGGGAGGGAGGGTGAGGGGGAGCAGCTTCTAGAGATGGAGATAGGGAAGATGGGTAGGGAGCAGCTTCTAGAGATGGAGGGAAGGAAGATGGGTAGGGAGCAGCTTCTGGAGATGGAGTGAGGGAAGATGGGTAGGGAGCAGCTTCTGGAGATGGAGTGAGGGAAGATGGGTAGGGAGCAGCTTCTAGAGATGGAGATTGGGAAGATGGGTAGGGAGCAGCTTCTAGAGATGGAGGGAGGAAAGATGGGTAGGGAGCAGCTTCTGGATATGGAGTGAGGGAAGATGGGTAGGGAGCAGCTTCTGGAGATGGAGTGAGGGAAGATGGGTAGGGAGCAGCTTCTGGAGATGGAGATAGGGAAGATGGGTAGAGAGCAGCTTCTGGAGATGGAGATAGGGAAGATGGGTAGGGAGCAGCTTCTGGAGATGGAGATAGGGAAGATGGGTAGGGAGCAGCTTCTAGAGATGAAGATGGGTGGGGAGCAGCTTCTAGAGATGGAGATAGGGAAGATGGGTAGAGAGCAGCTTCTGGAGATGGAGATAGGGAAGATGGGTAGGGAGCAGCTTCTGGAGATGGAGATAGGGAAGATGGGTAGGGAGCAGCTTCTGGAGATGGAGATAGGGAAGATGGGTAGGGAGCAGCTTCTGGAGATGAAGATGGGTAGGGAGCAGCTTCTAGAGATGGAGATAGGGAAGATGGGTAGGGAGCAGCTTCTAGAGATGGAAATAGGGATGATGGGTAGGGAGCAGATTCTAGAGATGGAGATAGGGAAGATGGGTAGGGAGCAACTTCTAGAGATGGAGATAGGGAAGATGGGTAGGGAGCAACTTCTAGAGATGGAGGGAGGGAA